>NC_065922.1:47666881-47947170 GCF_024586455.1 Bactrocera neohumeralis | reverse complement strand
ATCAGGTGAATGACAGTTCAATCATCACATCTAAAGGCAAGTATTCAGTGGTGCCAAGTTTGGTTGTTTTTCAGCCGAGTTTTGGACCAACCATTTTATCCGAGTCAGTCAAAGTGTGAGTTATATAATTCAAATTTAAGGATAATCCTTCTCTGACAATGTCATGTCTGTATGCCAAAAAGTTGGCAGAATCGGGCCAATACTTCCCTGAGCCCCCATGGACCTAATATAGAGATTTTCAAACTTCTAGGTGACTTCATGCTGGATATATCAGCCAATATTTGAGTTATCTCAATGGAAATGAAGAAATGTGTCTCATTTATAACAGTGTATCCTTGTATGCAGATAATAATTTGAGCGAAAACTTGACCTAGTACCCTACATATGTTTTTTATTACAAGATTCAATCAATATATTTGAATAAAACTTTGTATAGTTCATTCGAAAGTTACCACTTTATGACCAAAAACTGTCAAAATCCGACTAATGCCGTTCAACTCCTCATCGCAACATATGCTAAACAATAAAATTTGGAAATGAGCTAAGTGTGTTTGGGCGGATCGATGTTATTATGCATGCCACAGATTATATTGATATTCTTGAGGACTCATATCATCCAAATCTGATTATATTCAAATTCGACCGGGAAGATATTTTGCTGCAAGGTAAAGATTCGAAACATATCGCAAAAGTAACGACGTCGTGGTTTGTGATAACGGGTTCAATATGCTTAACTTGCGGCTCCAATCACTAAAAATTAATTGTGGGAGCGAGTCGTTTTAGAATGATAATATGCCTCTTCTTAAAAATCCACCACATCCATGCAGCTGTACACAAAGTCACAACACTGTCACACTTGAATACACCACACCAACAGAACACACATATCAACGGAGCCCACATACCAATAGAATCCACACATCAATAGAACCCATATGCGAGAGCAATCTACATCCACACACGCAAACACACACCACCCAACAAAAACGGTCGTCACCCCTACATAGCGGTTCATCTTTCGTCTGGACGTCGCTGTTTATCGATCCTCGCGTTTTCGATCCACGTCCGCTGTCGTCGTTACGCTGCCATATTTACCAACCATTAAGGGGGTACTCTCATGTGAACGCATACATTTTACCACTTTTTAGGAACAGTTTTTTTATGCGACAACAAAATTCAATCATTTTAATTTTTTGAAATGTACAAAAAAAATTTTTTTTTTCGTTTTTTACATTTTTAATATATTTTTTTTTAAATCAAAATAGTCCCCAACAAAAAAAGTATCGGGTGATTTTTTAAGAGCTTGATAACTTTTTTTTAAAAAAAAAACGCATAAAATTTGCAAAATCTCATCGGTTCTTTATTTGAAACGTTAGATTGGTTCATGACATTTACTTTTTGAAGATCATTAAATGTTGACTCATGTGGTTTCAACAAGATGGCGCTACATCAGCTCGCGATTCTATGGCCATTTTGAGGGAAAACTTCGGAGAACAATTCATCTCAAGAAATGGACCCGTAAGTTGGCCACCAAGATCATGCGATTTAACGCCTTTAGACTATTTTTTGTGGGGCTACGTCAAGTCTAAAGTCTACAGAAATAAGCCAGCAACTATTCCAGCTTTGGAAGACAACATTTCCGAAGAAATTCGGGCTATTCCGGCCAAATGCTCGAAAAAGTTGCCCAAAATTGGACTTTCCGAATGGACCACCTAAGACGCAGCCGCGGTCAACATTTAAATGAAATTATCTTCAAAAAGTAAATGTCATGAACCAATCTAACGTTTCAAATAAAGAACCGATGAGTTTTTGCAAATTTTATGCGTTTTTTTTTTTTTAAAAAGTTATCAAGCTCTTAAAAAATCACCCGATAGTTCACTAGTCATGGTGATAGCGGCTGTTCATGTTGTCTGAAATAAAAAATCGAATGGATTATTATTCAGTAGTTCTGCGGCTATCGTCCCTACCAAATATCGGGTGATTTTTTTGAGGTTAGGATTTTCATGCATTAGTATTTGACAGATCACGTGGGATTTCAGACATGGTGTCAAAGAGAAAGATGCTCAGTATGCTTTGACATTTCATCATGAATAGACTTACTAACGAGCAACGCTTGCAAATCATTGAATTTTATTACCAAAATCGGTGTTCGGTTCGAAATGTGTTTCGCGCTTTTTTATCGACAAATTTTGTTCAGCGATGAGGCTCATTTCTGGTTGAATGGCTACGTAAATAAGCAAAATTGCCGCATTTGGGGTGAAGAGCAACCAGAAGCCGTTCAAGAACTGCCCATGCATCCCGAAAAATGCACTGTTTGGTGTGGTTTGTACGCTGGTGGAATCATTGGACCGTATTTTTTCAAAGATGGTGTTGGACGCAACGTTACGGTGAATGGCGATCGCTATCGTTCGATGCTAACAAACTTTTTGTTGCCAAAAATGGAAGAACTGAACTTGGTTGACATGTGGTTTCAACAAGATGGCGCTACATGCCACACAGCTCGCGATTCTATGGCCATTTTGAGGGAAAACTTCGGAGAACAATTCATCTCAAGAAATGGACCCGTAAGTTGGCCACCAAGATCATGCGATTTAACGCCTTTAGACTATTTTTTGTGGGGCTACGTCAAGTCTAAAGTCTACAGAAATAAGCCAGCAACTATTCCAGCTTTGGAAGACAACATTTCCGAAGAAATTCGGGCTATTCCGGCCGAAATGCTCGAAAAAGTTGCCCAAAATTGGACTTTCCGAATGGACCACCTAAGACGCAGCCGCGGTCAACATTTAAATGAAATTATCTTCAAAAAGTAAATGTCATGAACCAATCTAACGTTTCAAATAAAGAACCGATGAGATTTTGCAAATTTTATGCGTTTTTTTTAAAAAAAAGTTATCAAGCTCTTAAAAAATCACCCGATATAATCAATTTCATTAAAAAAAAAAATGTCGAACTCACGAAAATCTTGTTTTTTCGTTAAAAATCGTTTAAAAAATATATGAAAATATTTTCGAAAATGAACAATTCTGGTAGGGACGATAACTATAAATGAGTAGAAGAACATATGTATGTAAATTTTAAAGCAATCGGTTGAATATTTTTTTTTCAAAAAGTGAAAGAAAGTGGGCAACGACTCAAAGAGGCTGGAGGGAGTTAAAAAATCGTACGGTGTTCACATCAAATAATAACGGTCATTAACCCAATTTATGAATCAATGGACAAAAGCGTTCACACCAACAGCTTTTTGAGATTGAGCATTTTTAATTAATTTAGTTTAAAGTTTTGGATTCAGTTATTGGTTCTGATAGCAATTTTAAAACCTTTTTAAATGTATTTAAAATTTTTCATATGTAAAATATTGGTTTTCTCGCGAACAGTTTACTCCTAAACTGTATCTACGAATAATACTTGTATGTATATGTATATTCATATTTTTCGTTAAGCTTTATTTGTTTCATTTTATTGATATGAAATGGTATAAACTCATATCTTTAATAGCAAAATAATCGTAGACAAAAGTATGATTTTAATAGAAAAAGTACTTTGCAATTCTAAGCATTTTAAATCCATCATTTGTTAAAAATTTTTCATAATTTTGATTAATTGAGCGATATGTCATTGCTTAACAATTTGTCAAGAACCATTAAATACCAGACAACGAGCTTCAATCACGTGTAAGAAAAGCTTTATTGCTTCAAAAGAGAAATATTTTAACAGCATCCTCAACACAAACACATACACATAACCTTTAATATTTAGCAAATTCATTCATCAAATCTTTTCAAAATCTCTACAAAGGAAACCAAGTGCGTGAGTAAAGGATCACCTTCATTCCATTGAGTTGCGAATTTGCATGGTTTAGATTGCAGCTAAACGAATTAAAATACCTTTGTGGCATATTAGCGCACATTGATTAATGGAGTGTTTAAGAGGCCCTTCACTTAATCGTTTGTTTGCGAAAACAGTGCGTGCGGAGGTTGTGACACGTCCTTCGGTTCCACCACACAGCGCACAAACCAACAAACGCTCACTCTGTCTCTTCCGCTCATATCAAATTGATTAATGTAAATGCCAACAAAACCAAAGGCACGTCCTTAACTAAAATAAATAATTAAATATCACGCTGGAAAATTTAGGTTAATTGCTGGATTGCTGTTTCAATGACAGGGAATGCAAGTATTTGTGTTTTAAATCAATTAAATTCATTTGTATGCAAATTAGTCAGGCACTGAAACGTGGCCTTGGCAATGCTCGCAAAAGCAAATTTCTGATCATAAATATTTACTTTTCGTTTTTCAGCTATTTGCTTGACAAATAATGTGCAAATGTGAAATGAATTTATCTATTCCGCAGACCCTTGAGTAAAGAAACAGTAAAGCTACTTTTTGTTCTAATATTGTGCAATATTAAGGACATTTTGCATATATTTTCATTTTATATGAGATATGAGGAATATTTTAAAAATAAATGTATGTGTACTATTAGGAGAGGCCACAATGTCATGTAAACGAGCACGAACCATTTGATTGGTGATATCCGGTCAAAAATATATAGATATCTATAAAAATGATTCTATAAATAATTCATATTATTAATTGAAAAACAACCTCATGAACTGAGGAATCTGAATGTCATAATTAATGAGCTCATTAATTGAATAGCAATTACTTTCTGCTGAATATTACATAGAGAGTTGGCAAATATGAAGACTACCGAAAATATAAATTGATTAACCGTAATACTTGTCATTTATCATTTATGCAAAAAGTAAATTAGTATAATACTAAGCGAATTAATTAAATAATTGCCTAATATAGTATTCTTTCATAGAGTGAGAAAGAGGGTACCATAAAAAATGGAAAGATCTAATCTTGTTAAATACCCAGAATAAGGTACATTAAGTTTGTCAGGAAGTTTCTAACACCCAAAGGACACGTCGGATATATTAAAAAGGGTCTATGAAATAACTCCCACGAAATAAGTCCCACTTTTGAAAACGAAATAAGTCCCACCAAAAATTGCTTAAAAAAAAGAAATAAATCCCACGAAATAAGTCCCACTTTTGAAAACGAATTAAGCCCCACCAAAATGAAATGATTTAAAAATTTACTTGAAATGAAATAACTCCCACTCAAAATGAAATAACTCCCCCGTGAAAAATATATTTCTTAAATGAAATAAGTCCCACTTTCATAAACGAAATAAGTCCCACTTTTTCACTGTTTAATGTGATTTCAAATAACAAGTATTTGGCTCTTCGAAAAAAACACACGTCGAATAATATGAATAATCAAAGCAGAGGAAAAATAAAAAAAAATCGTATGCAAGCTTGCAGAAGGCTTCTTAATGGAATGGATATTACGAATTTTGATAGAGTTCCAGAATTTATTATTAATTCTTTTTTCGGTCAAGGAACGTATAGAGAACGCCTACTAGTAACAACGTTTGGATTCGTAAATGGATTAAGTACAGATCAATTGTTCTTATTATTAAGATGGAAACCGTTTCGGAAGGACCATCAGATTAAAATTATCGACCTTTATAAATGGATTGAAGATCCAGTGCATGGTAGACGGTATTATAGTTTTAACGTGGCATTGGGATTAGTTGTATTTTGTAATGGCGATATTAGAAAACATGGAACACGAATTCCATTTTCCCACTAAAAATATAATAAAACACATACATACGTAATTACGTCAACATTTTTTTTTAAATTGTTTTTCCAGTAGTTAAGTTCGGTACCTATTTGTACACATTTCTTTAAAGTTTTTTTATTATAGTAAGTATAAAGTAATTAATAACAAAAAAGGAGAGCCATGAGAGATAAGGACAAAAAATTATGGTTGTCCCTTTTACGAGATGTCCAATATATAACTTTTTGCATAAGAAAAAAATGAGAAATAAAGCCATAATGGCCTTATATTTCATGGCTCTATCGCACCCCTCCTTAAAAAATCATTTATTTATCAGCTAAATATTTGAAGGGTTTCATGAACTTTTGCACGACAGAATGGACATACTAGTTTACTGGTTTGATCAATTTTCTGAGTTTGCATTGTAAGATAGCATTCACTGCAAATTTTCAAGTGCTTACAAGGAAAAAATAAGATATTTGGCTGCACCTTTTTGTAAATATTCTGTAAAAGGGAATATTGTACCTTTTGCATCCATTGATTCTCAAAATATTTTATAAATGATTTGAATCTATCTAAAATGAAATAACTCCCACTTTACAAAAGGAATTTACTCCCACTCAAAACGAAATAAGTCCCACTTAAAATAAAAACGCGTAACGAAATAAGTCCCACCAATTGACGAAATAAGTCCTACTTTTAAAAACGAAATAACTCCCACTTTCGTAATAGCAATTTTTGGTGGGACTTATTTCGTTTTTAAAAGTGGGACTTATTTCGTGGGAGTTGTTTCATAGACCCATTATAAAATATATCTTCTTCTTTACTGGCGTAGACACCGCTTACGCGATTATAGCCGAGTTAACAACAGCGCACCAGTCATTTCTTCTCTTCGCTACGTGGCGCCAATTGGATATTCCAAGCGAAGCCAGGTCCTTTTCCACTTGGTCCTTCCAACGGAGTGGAAGTCTTCCTCTTCCCCTGCTTCCCCCGGTGGGTACTGCGTCGAATACTGTCAGGTTGGAGTATTTTCGTCCATCCGGACAACATGACCTAGCCAGCGCAGCCGCTGTATATTAATTCGCTGACCTATGTCAATGTCGTCGTATATCTCATACAGCTCATCATTCCATCGAATGCGAAATATAAAATATATACCATATATAAATGTTCAGCATGAAGTGCTTTGTCGATTTAGCGATGTGCAAGATTGTCGAACGAGATCCTTAGTTTTTGAGGTATCTATCTGAAATTTAGCAGAAGTCCGTTTCTTCCTAAGAGGCTGGTCATTTGTCAGAATGGCCGATAGCGGATCACTATACCATATAGCTGTCATACAAACTGATCTATCAAAATCAAGTTATTGTAAGGAGTCTTTAATTTTTGGCATTATAGCTCCGGTGCAACCGAAGGTAATGTTTTTTCTTGTTTTTTTTTTCTTACTGTTAAATTGAAGGTATTATTAAGCATAGTTAGAGTAATCAGACTTCGGTCCAATAGGTAACGCTCCATTAACGCATTATTTTTCGTTAAGTTTTTTTTCGTTCCGAAGGAAATTTCAAAATGGCACACCCTCATTATTATCATCAAGAAGCTGGCATAATCGGTTTGTAACAAGCAATATTACTCGCCATAAATAGGAACAGGTAGTAATTGTTTGCTGCCAGGTCCAACTATAAGTTCGATGTCTAAAAATGTCTGAGTCAATCAATGTACCTTGCGTTGTCTTGATGGAGCATAGTTTCTCTCCAATTGGCCAATGTGCGCTGGTTCAGGCGATTTTTTCGCAGTTTATGATAGTTTATTTCCTACCATTTGTTGCCGTCCGTCAATCCGGCAAATAATGGCGATTATTATATTATGTTTTCGACAATTGGACATCCTGAGAGTGGCGCATCCTCGACATCAAGATTATCGATACAGAATCAAAGAAACCAAAATTGGGCGTGATTGGTCGTTATAGCGTCAAGACCATAAACAATGAGTGTGTTCGAAAAATAACCGGAATTTTTAAATCGAAAATTTCGCGACTTTAAAGAGTCCCATAGTTAATTTTTTTTTTTTTATTGTATTGAAATGCATACCCCAAAAGTACCACACAATTTTAAGATGTATTTATTATTTACATTGTCTGTAGCAGACGTGATTTTGTGAACCACACTTCGTGTCTTCTTCGTAGCTAAAGAGTATAATTTAATGATACCCCAGCCTACATTTTTACCAAACATGGATCCATGTGACTGTTTTCTATTTCCAAAAAAAATTTACTCTTCTTGTGAAACAGATGAAAATCTTTAAAACTTTTTCGTAGAAATCGAGTTTGTGAATTGTTTCGACGATAGGAAAAGCGCTAACATAAATGCGAATGTGGAGTAGGGACTATTTTGAAGGCGACAACATTATTGAAAGCAATTGAATAATTATTTTTTCCAAGAAACGAAAATTCTCGTTACTTTTTGAACACAAAATAATGTGGTATGCCAAGCAAAAGAAATTAATAAGCCCCAATCAGTTCGCTTTTCAAAGTGGTCTTGGTGTCATGGACCCCTACTTTACTTTGAACACTGCGTCTCGTCAACAATATCTGCGAAAGCCAATTAGTTTAGATTTTGAGAAAGCTTTTGATAGAATCGGAACCCATACAGTACAAGAACTAAAAAAATGGGACATTGGATACAAAAAGTATATTTTTAATAATTCACTATTTTCAAGTCAGAAAATTTCAATAAGTGTTAGCAGCTTCAAATGCAATATTTTCCTCATACATAATGGCACACCACATGGATCATCTCTCTAAGCAACGCTATTTGTTGGAGCCTTTAATCAACTCAGCAACTTAATAGCCTCAAATCGCAACGTAGACCACCTTATCTACGCTGACGGTGACTTAATATTCTCGGCTTTAAAGAATTTGAACGAAGTCAAAATCACTTTTATTAATATTTTCACCGCCACAATGGAATGGTTTTAAGCGTCGGGAACCAAGGTTTTTGTAAACCAAGATTTAATATTTTATAACTGCAGAGGAAGAAAATGCAGCTTCCCTAACCTTTTCTTTGAAAATCCTTTACTTCGAATCCCGCATACTAACACTTTAAGAAAATTCGGTCTAATTTTTGATGCAAAACTAACATTTAAGGAATATTGTGAGTATATTATATTAAGCTTACTCACTAGATTAGGCATTACTTTTCTTTCATCAAAACACTGTCACATACACATCTCTACACTTGTTAATATTGTAAAGGTACTGATGTTGTTAAAAATAGTTTTTGGCCTTGCAATTTATGGACCCCATGTTAAAACGTTCCTCACTCTCATTGAAACCCTCAATCACATAGCGGCAAGAAGAAGCATTCGCGCATTCCCCACCTATCCAACCAAAGTGATACTAACTGAAGCTATGATGATCATACCAAAATTTCTGCAGTGTAAAAACTCGATCTTGTTTAATCTATTGAAGACAAATCGTGAAATGAACAATCCATCTACGATCATAAAATGCGTGCATCTTATCAATCAGTGTCTTATGACTTCGACAGCGCAACTCATAAGAGTGAACTCCTATCCTCACTGGCTAACGCGGAAGTTATCTATAATAAGTGCATACGCTTGGAAATTTAAAAAAAAAAATGTAGAGCAATATATCCAGCTATTCAATGCCGCAGTAGAAGAGTACGAACCAGAGCATAATGAACTCCTCTCCAAGCAGTTCCTGCTGGGATGTTTTCGTAGAAATCACCCTTGCAGCCATCTGCTTGGAGCGGAAAAGCCTCCTATGAGCATCAAAATGTGCTTCCTTGACTACGTCGACGACGTCGTACAGTACGCCGACCGGACTTCGGACGCAACTGACTTTCGACAGGTACTGACTGTCATTCACAGTGGAGCCATTAACACCTTCACGACTCCCTTTAAGTGAATGGCGATCTTGGAGTTAAACCACCACCCATCGCAGACGAAGAGCTCATCGTTCTGGATATTGTAGCAGGTTAAACTCCTACTTATCCAGAATAGACCCATACATACCCAATGTATGTCTTGCATGCAACGAGTCTCCGCATGACACTGTTCACTTCTTTGCTTGCCCTACCAACCCCACTCATCTAACACCCTTTTCCCTTTGGTCCGACCCGTCGAAACAGCACGATTCCTGGACCTCCCGTTAGATGACGTCGATGACAATACAGATAACCCTTACCATCCTAACGGGGATTGATAACCGTTAAAACAACAACAACAGTACGAACCAGAGTGAAAATAATATACACTGATATTACTGCTTAATATTTACAGCTGAAGCGGCTATAAATGAAGCGGTTCTAATATTGTAATAACGGGTTTTTCAATAGGGACGGTACAAAATTAAACCGATAGGGATAGTAAACTACGTCAAATATTTTTATGCTCTTTTGACACTTCTCTACATTAAGATTTGCCACTTCATCATGGAAAGACATACGAACCAACAACGAGTCGAAATTATTAAAATTTACTACCAAAATGCGCAGTCAGTGCAGAGCGCTACAGCGCGCCATAACCATCCTGTCAGATCAGCAATTGATCGTCTAGTGGAAAAATTTGAATCCACAGACACAGTACAAAATGTTCCCGTGCAAGGTAAACAAAGAAGTGCCCGTAATGTCGAGAATATTGCTGCCGCTAGTCATTCAATTAAGGAAGACCCAAATCGGTCTCTCACACGAGTTCTCAAGTCTTGGCCATCTCTGTGAGGTTATTGTGAAGATTTTTGCGAAAATATCTTGCTCTACATCTTTACAAGAACAAATTGACGCAAAAACTAAAGCCGCTTGGCCACCAGAATTATCATATGCTCGTGAATAGAGCTGAGTAATAACTTGAAAATGATGCCGATTCTCATTGAAAAATCATCTCCAGCACTGAGGCTCATTTCTGGCTAAATGACTTCGTCAATAAGCAAAATATGCATTATTGGTCTAACAGCAATCCACTCATACTCTATGAGTCACCATTTCATTACGAAAAAATTACGGTTTGGTATGGTTTATGCGCCAGCGGCGTCATTGGGCGGTACTTCTTCCGTGATGATCAAGACCGGCACGTTACTGTGAATGAGAATGGCTACCGCTCAATGATAACCATATATTTTTGGCCGGAATTGGATGATAGGGACTTGGAAAATATGTGGATCCAACAGGACGGCCCCACAAGCCACACAGCGAATGTCACAATCGATTTATTGAAACCCAAGTTTATTGATCGTGTTATCTCACAAAATGGCCCACTCAATTGGCTACCTAGGTACTTTTGTAGCGCTCTTATTGAAAACCCATTATAAGAGTCGAAGACCCTCGTAGCCAGCGCTTTAATCCTTTAACTTAGAGCATTAGTGATTTATGATTAGTTTTCTTGCAAATAAATAAAATTATATGCGCCGCTAAAAATGATTATAATGAAGTTATTAAAATTTTACTTTTCATATACTAGAAAGTAAGGCAACATTGAGTACATTAACCGCGAAGAAATACACTTATCGCTGTATATGGATTCTTATTAATACATCTCCATACTTGACACAAGAATATAGGTCGAACGCATATTACCCGCTTCGTTCCCGAAGATGCCCCAAAGTACTTATTATAATAAATTATTAATTAACCCAGAAAATGACTACCCTAGCAGCTGTATGCCGTGTGCATTTCATTATAGAATAAGTGAACATATTATGAACTTCGTCCGAAGCTGTGCACGAACAGCCACCAACACGCACATAGTACAGCAACTGCGGGATTTCACTTTCTTTCGAAAAAATGGCGACGTGGCATTAAAGTAATAACAACGGAACCATGTCGAGGAGCGATACTCATAGCAAGCGCAAGGCGTGTGCAACAGTGTGTGGCGGAAACTGTTGCTTACAACGCAGGACAGACAGGGGAAAATAGCAACAAAATACAACATCAACCGCCACGCGACATTGTGGCATGATTGCTACTTATTTCAAGGTATCGCCACAGCTGCTACGCCCTTCCACTTGTGCTTCATTTTTATCCACCTTTTCTGCGCTGCTTCCTGTCGCTTAACAACTTCTTGCCGTAGCTTTCTTTTTTCCACTCATTCGCTTTCATGCTACTGCAACACACCAAGCGCTTCGCCACTATGTCTGCGAGTATGCCCTTCAACGAAGTTTCCTTGCGCTCGTGTTGCATGTTGGCTGATGGAAAAAGAAAGCAAATTTAATAAAAAAAAAACGTTTGGCGCACAGCGCATTTGCTGCACGACACGCCATGTTGCACGCCAGCCAAGCCAAGCGCAGCGCCAGAAACAGGCTGATGCATTCATCATACGCCCTGGTTGCCCGAATGGCACTGCACTCTAGTCGCCGTGGCGGCCGTGCGCAAGTTCGTACACAGGATGCGGGAATAAGGAATTGCTTGAAAAACGAAATTACAGCAAGTTTATTTTGGCTACGTGAAATATTTCAACTGCAAATTGAGGCAGAATATTGTATGCAAGGAAAAGTTACTTCGCCTAAGAAAGATTTCTGGTAAAAAATGTTAAGCAATTTAAATTTAAATATTGCTGTGTCGAAGCGTCAAATAGCACTCAAATGAATAAGCAGGAATATTTTAATTGTTACAAAAACAAGTCATGTGAAAACACAAAGCATATTTTCATCTTCAGTATATAATTGTTTTTGCGACATAAAAGGTGAAAGAGGTCAATAATCGTAATTGAAGAGGCCAATAAGAAAGGAAACTCTAAAACAAATACTATAAATTATAAGAAATATTTAACTTATTAATTAAGTAAATTATAAACTTCATGAGCTTTTAGAAGCTTTCCTTCTCAGTTGGTTGAAAGCTGAATATTCAATGAGGTAATGCGGTAAAGACCTGATGTAACTCTTAGCTTGTCTTTTGAGATATGCCCAAAAACTTTTGAAAAGTCTAGTTTATAAAGAAACGTAAGCATTTCAGTCGCATGACCAACTAAAACTAATCTCAAACAAGCAGTTTGTTCACCTTACCAACGGTGAATTTCTTCCAACAGAGAAGATAATTGTCATATAAATATTGGTGATAAAAGAAGCTTTAAACACCTCTTGTAATAAAGCGTCCTGAGAGAAAATCAAGGTAATCAGGGACGAGGACTTCACTCCGAAAAATGATATAATTTCGAATAAAATTTCCTATCGTTATTTAATATACTACAAAATGTTTCATATACCGTAAATCTGTGCCAAATTTCACATCAAAATAATCATTGCTGTTCAGTACATGCATCGTTGAAATATCGGAAGAATCAGCGAAAACCATTTTGAAAGAGCATTTGGTCCTAAGAAAAGTCAAAGCATGATTAGTTCCAAAATCACTAAAATCTTCTTTTCGAAAAACGTTGACACATTTACGTCTGTGAAACAATGCTTTACCAGGAAACGTATTATTGGCGATGAGTCTTGGATCTATGCTTACGAGCGGAAACAGACAATCGGCCGAATATCGTGGCAAAGGTGAACCGGAGCCGAAAAAACTTCGTCAAAGCAGATCAAAAATCAAGGTTGTTGACAGTTTTCTTCGATTATCAATGTTTGGTGCATCCCGAATTCCTTCCTAACGGTCAAACTGTCAACAAGGAATACTATTTGAGTCTTTGCTCTACGATAACGCACCATCGCATACTGCATTGCTTCTTCATGAGTTTTTCGCCAAATTTTCAAACGATATCGTTCCGCAACCACCGTGTTCGCCTGATTTAGCTCCGTGTGACTTCTGGCTATTTAGCAGACTCAAACTACCGCTCCGGGGAAATCATTTTTAATCAATTAAAGACATTAAACGTGAATCACAATGCGCATTGAGAGCTATTCCGGAAATTGGCTTTAACAACTATTTCGGGTATTTGAAACAAACATTGACACCAGTATGTTGGGCAAAGATGGATTACTTTAAAAAAGACGACATATGGTTGTGAAAAATAAATTAAGTATTTTGAAATTATGAACAAAGTCTTAATGCTTTTTTGCTCATTATGGTAAACTCAGCCGAATTGGTTAAATTGAATATACAATAACAACCAGAGGAGCACAATTCATTACATTAGGCTTTAAACCATATTCAGTGCTGAAGCATAAATATAGTTTTACACTCCTTAAGAAAACTTGTCCACTTAAATGCATTGAAATAACTTACATCTTGAGCAACATAAATTGTTTAAAATCAACTACAAAGTAGGAAATCAGTACTGACAGTATACTGTCTCCACATATTGGGAGCTAGGTCTGCTGAAAGAACAGAAATCATTATATGTGTAGTATATGGCGGCTGGGGAAATACGTAGACCAATTTCATACTTTTTCGGTATTAAGCGTTGTATTTCCACTTAAGTTTGAAAACAATAAAGTCAACCAAAAGTTCAAAATCAATATTATACCTAGTGGTAGTATTTATCCGCTTTAATCAAATTTTGGCATTACGACATATCATTACCAAAAAAATGCTCTCCGTTTTTCATAAACATGCCTCCACATATTGATATATATATATATACATTAGGAATCAATAATGATAGCGGAATAAAACTTTACACAAATACGGTATTTGAAAAATATGTAAATGACGGATAATGAAATCTCGATTATCACTTTATCATGCGAGGTTAAAATGTTCAGTGACAGCTCTTCCTTACTTGTTTTCGTAGAATTTCTACTTGACAAGCACAAATTCTAAAACTCTTTTTGCTTCTTTCTCAAGATTTCTTCTGCACTGTCGTATGAACCTGACATATTTCTACTCTGAATAACTTTGCCTATAGCTTTACAAAACAAATCGCTAAGTATATAACAAAATGTTGGAAAACCTACTATGTGCCCTATTAATATGGGAAATAACGATACCAACATCATCCTTTCTCTTGTGTAAATCAGGCAGAGCTGACATTATTAATACAAAATTAATTAAATGTACACAATACAATGCGTAGAGAAGCACCAAGCTAGCACACAATAAAACAGTGTTCGTTATTAAGTGAACTTGTGAAACACTTGCTCTCCTTTTCGGCATAACTTGTCTAAGCTCTTTTTAGAATATAGTGGTTAATATACGAAATAGCTATCTTAAAGTCAAACTAATTAATAGAAATTGGTATTATTAGCATAATATCGACAAATATCACCCATAATTGATGCAGAATAATGTTTGCGGAAATGACTTTTTATATTTGGCAGCTTTATATTCAGCATATGAGAGATTTGGCAACACTTGTGTTGCAATTTGAGAACTCACAAATTTATCATAATGTTTGACATATTTGTTCGTATGCGTACTCAGTACTTTTTAACGTACGAGCGCTATTTATGTTCTTTACAGTAATATTCTTCTCGACCAAAAAATGGTATTAAATCGAAAACACTTTCGCTCGATTATTTTTAGAACATTCGAGGTAAACTTAATTAAATTTTTGGTGATTGAGCTTTATCAAGGACCAGTGTTTGTCGATGGTAGGTGAATTTAAACGAGGTCATAGATCCAGACGAATTTTGAGGATGTCGTCCGAAAGCAGTTGTTGTTTCGGAACCATTGATTCTGTGCAGAAGCTGTCATTGCAAGATCGTCATGTGATCTATCGTCAAATTGCATGAACATTGTACAAAAAAAAATTTCATTTGGGATCCCACACAATTTGTCAATCGCTTAAGAAAAGACTCGTGTCGATTGGTCGAAAGAAATGTTGAAAAAACGATAACGATGCCTCGAAACTCGTCTCTGAAATCGTCGATTTCTGCACAGGAGAATGAAAGTAAACACCAGTCCACTGCATGGATATTTCAAAATGAGGCGAACTCAACAAAAGCTGTTCACGTACGAAGCACTTTCAAGCAAATGATTGTCTGATTTTTTAGAAGCACTGGACATCTCGCAACCATACCACTAGAACAACGCAGAATAGTAAATTCTGAGTAATAAACAAATATTTATTTGCCAGTTGTCTTTCAAGAAATCATAAAACCAACCGAAGACGGATCATACTCCACCATGACAATACTAGCTCTCACACATCGATTTAAACAACTGGATTTTTGAGTACTCAAAATAGCGGTTTAATAAGTCATCTTCCGTAATGTTCTGACTTGGTAGCGAATGACTTTTTGGGAGATCAACGTTTTTCTAATAAAGCGGTTCATGTGTTCCAAAGGGCATGTTTTGGCGATACCTCGATCTGAGTGACAAAAGTGCCTTAAAAATTGGTTCAAACGATGGCAGAAGTATATAGATCTCAATGGAAAATATTTTGAAAAACAATAAAGCAAACTATTTATTTATTTGAAATTTTCAACTGATTCGATACATTTTGTATGAAATTTTATATACACCAGCAGCTCTATTTGAGACAAGCTTCGTATCGTTTCGTCATTGGTTTGCTTATTTGAAGAAATACTAACAACTAGAATTAGAATTATTTTTATTGAGATGTAGTCGCGGCTTTAGATTATTTTTGTCTATTTTTAAACCAAAATTATAACGTTAGTGGCCTATCAATCCATGGTTACTGGTTCGAAAGTGGTTTGTGAAATGGTACAAACCGTTTTTGAGGTATCAACGTAAGGTTTATTAGAAGTAACTTCAGACGCTCTCTTTAAAAATTCTCAAACCAAATATGCCTTCCCCAGAGCTTCGCAGTTTAACCGAGTACTAATAGACAGTTTAAGTGCATTTCTGAGCGTGGCTTCGAAGCGATACCAAGTTTTCGCTTCACAATTAATTTATTGTTAAAAATGTTTAGGGAATAAAATGTCTCCTTTCCACCACAGTAAGCTCTTTTTAACACACATAAAAAAAATTATAACTTAAAGGTTTCACGAAAAAAATATTCAATTTATATGCCTTAAACATTTATGACTCAGTAAGTTGGAGAAGGTAGCACAAAACCGAATCGCATATCGATGAAAAACACAATTTCACACCACAAAAGCCAACGAATTAGTAATATGCCACCACCACACAGCAAAACTCGAAACTTACATTAAAAATCAATAAGACGGCACCGAAAATCCAGCTGAGCACTTAGCAGCGTCTGGTTATAGTTTTATAAAATACGACTTTTTTTAATTTTTCTTTTCCCAACCGTGCACCTCAGCAGTTATTAATGGCTGCAATTTTGCCTTAATGCAGTTTTACTCGTAATTATCAATTTTCTTAATTATGCGCCTTCATCGCTGTATTTAGCACTTTGCACCCTACACTTTGCTACAACAATAACTAACCGCCGTGTCTGCATGCAAGGACGAGAATATATGTATTCACATATACACATACACATATAAATTGAGATTATGTATGCCAGCCGCAAACTCATACATATGCAATTACTGCCGCCTGGATCAGCACATTGCGTTCGACAGCGTCGGCGACGATTCCTACCGACATAAACTCATATTAATTTGAATCGATTTTTAATATTAAACTGTGCAACGCAGTGCTGTACGCTGAGCTTTTTTCTGATTTTATCCATTTCATATAATTTTAATATTTTTTCGCCTTATTTGGCTTTTTTCGCGCATTTATTTGCCATCTTCCATTTAAGCCGCACGCACTACTTTTTACAGCCAAGCTGCCAGCGGTAAGTTGTCTTCGGTCGGAGATCATGAAAATAAATTGCATCCGTTTCCTTTGAACATTAAAGCTCCAGCACCGACGCCAGCTAGCCAGCTGGGCAGCTGCTGTTGCTGAAGCGTTCCATTTCGTGCTTTTGGGTCGCTGTGAAAGCGTTTAAGCGATTTTTTGTGTACTTTTTATTGAGAACTTCATTAACTTTAGCTTGGTGTATAATTTTCAAATAAAATTGGAATATTTTTTAATGAATTTTTTACGCGCAGCTGATGCCGTTATAATCTATTTGCTATGCATGAATATAAATTAATGGACGCAATATCTGTAAAACTTTGTATGTATGTATTTACATATAACTGAAAAAAAAAAAAAAAAATTGGTAAGGTATGCGTGGCCACGAGTGTATATGTATGGGCAGATTGAGTTTTGCTGCCATTGTTTTTGTTATCACGATTGTAGTGCAGACCATTTCAATTACTGTGTTTCAGCTGTAATTTATTTTTTTAATATCGACCCTTTGATAATGGAACGACACGAGCAAAGCGTACAAGTGTTGGCAGCTTGAGCGAGAAAGAGTACCATTCTCAGAATTATTAATATTTAGAATGAAATTAATTTAGAAAAATAAAAATTTATCGAGGATGACGATTTATTCCTTAATATAACCTCCTTTTAGCTTGATGCAAGTAATTCTCCAACTTCTTTAAGGGGTTACATGGGTTTTCTCAGGTAAACAACAGCCTTTTTTCAGCAATGTTTTCTCATATAAAAAACTAAACATTTTATTAGAATTTTTATTGTTACAAACACAGGCTATTAACAAAGAAATTCTAAAATTTTTGAGATGATTTGAAAATCGGCGACGCCTTTTCCGGTGAACTTTGAAAAAAGATGCGCCTTTCAGGATCATCTAAAGTTAAAAATACGTGTTTTAGTTAAACCCTTGACTCAGAACTAAGATGAAGAAAAAAACCTGAAAATTGGGTTTTTGACAAACATTTTTACCGTGCCGTGTCGCAGCGGAGAGAAAACAGACTGCCACCTCGCAATGTTACGATCGACCACAACACGTGCGGGATGGGATAGATACCGAAAGTTGAAGAGGGAAGCGAGACGCATTTGCAGACAGAAAAAGAAAGAGGCCGAAATGCGTGAGTATGAAGAGCTTAATAAGCTGGCCGACAGGGGTAATGCTCGAAAATTCTACGAAAAAATGCGGCGGCTTACAGAAGGTTTCAAAACCGGAGCATACTCTTGTAGAACCCCCAAAGGTGATCTAGTCACCGATGCCCAGAGCATACTTAAATTATGGAGGGAACACTTCTCCAGCCTGCTGAATGGCAGTGAACGCACAACGCGAGGAGAAGGCGAACCCCATTTCCCGATTGATCGGGAAGGACCTATACGAGCTGTTCGATACCAAACGAGGTTTCAGACAAGGCGACTCCCTATCGTGCGACTTCTTCAATCTGCTGCTGGAGAAAATTATTCTAGTTGCAGAACTTAATCGAGCAGGTACAATCTTTGATAAGAGTGCTGCTGGCGTATGCCGATGATATTGATATCATCGGCCTCAACACCCGCGCCGTTAGTTCTGCTTTCTCCAGGCTGGACAAGCAAGGACAGAAAATGGGTCTGGCAGTGAACGAGGGCTAGACGAAATATCTGCTTTCATCAAACAAACAGTCGTCGCACTCGCGACTTGGCACTCACGTCACTGTTGACAGTCATAAATTTGAAGTTGTAGATAATTTCGTCTATTTAGGAACCAATATTAACACCACCAACAATGTCAGCCTGGAAATCCAACGCAGGATTGCTCTTGCCAACAGGTGCTACTTCTCACTGAGTAGGCAATTTTAAAGTAAAGTTCTCTCTCGACGAACAAAAGCCAAACTCTACAAGTCGCTCATAACTCCCGTCCTGCTATATGGTGCAGAGGCTTGGACGATGACAGCAACCGATGAGTCGACGTTACGAGTTTTAGAGAGAAAGCTTCTGCGAAAGATTTATGGTCCTTTGCGCGTTGGCCACGGCGAAAATCGCATTCGATGGAACGATGAGCTGTACGTGATATACGACGACATTGACATAGTTCAGCGAATTAAAAGACAGCGGCTATGCTGACTAGGTCATGTTGTCCGGATGGACGAAAACACTCCAGCCCTGAAAGTATTCGACGCAATACCCGTCGGGGGAAGCAGAGGAAGAGGAAGATCTCCACTCCGTTGGAAGGACCAAGTGGAGAAGGACCTGGCTTCGCTTGGAATATCCAATTGGCGCCACGTAGCGAAAAGAAGAAACGACTGGCGCGCTGTTGTTAACTCGGCTATAATCGCGTAAGCGGTGTCTACGACAATTAAGAAGAAGATTCAAGGAAGGTAGAGATTCACTCTTGATGTCTTCAATTGCCTCAAAACGATTTCCTCGGAGCGGTCGTTTGAGTTTGCTGAGTGGCCAGAAGTCACACGGAGCTTAATCAGGGAAATACGGTGGCTGCGAATCGATATTGGTTGAAAATTTGGTGAAAACCTTACGAAGAATCAATGCACCAAACAACCAAAAGTTGTCCATAAATCCAGCCACTTTTACGATTAGCATCGATCAAAGGACGCATAACACTCAAATGGTATTCCTTGCTGAAATTTTGGACGTTCGGAAGGAATTCGGAATGCACCACACTTCGGTAATCGAAGAAAAATGTGAAACTGATTTTTGACTAATTTTAACGTGGTTTTTTCGGCATCGAGTCACCCTTGCATCTATATTCGACCGATTGATCGTTTGTTTCCTGGTCAAGTATAGATCCAATATCATTGTCCGTAGTAATACAGAACATTCTGGTAGTCAGAAAGTGTTATTTCGCGTACGTTAACGCGACGCTGCTTTTAAAAAATGAGTGATTTTGGAATCAATCGTGCTTTCACTTTTTTTAGGCCCAAATGATCTTTCAGTATGGAATTCACTGATCCTACCGATATTCCAACGATGCCAGCAATATCGTCGATTCTTAAGCACCAATTCCTTTATTTCATTGACGAGTTGTTCATCAGTTGATGGTGACAGCCATCCTTGACGTGGTTTGTCGGCAACGCGTTACCCTCTTTGAATATTTTGTGCCAATCGAAAGCACTTGCTCACGACAAACCTCCGAAAGTCTTTTCCAACATTTTCAACGTGTCGGCACCAGGAATCTGATTCCTCACATAAAATTTAATGGAACTTCTTTGTTGAATAACATAATTCATCATAAAAATCGCCGAATGCACTTTATATACTTCTGAACGACAAGCATACACCATACAGTAATGATTATTTTGATGTGACATTTGACATTTGACTAGGTCATAGGAACCTAGAAAAAAATTCGACGAATGGGTTTTCGCAAAAAATTGAAGTTAGAAAGTCTTTTTGACGACAACTGGTTTTGCAATTATCTACCTAGGAAATATGGACCTTTAAAAATCATCCAAAATTTTTTGTGATGCCGTGAAAATAATCTTTTTTGTTAAGAAACCATTTTAAGAAGATGAAGATGAATAATTTTGGATTTTCTAATACTACGCTGGCGATAATGTAGTAAATGTTTCGAAATATGTTATATTTTATCTCAACTGAAAAGAAATATTAAATTTTCAAAAATTGAGATCAATTGTAGTTATTATATAAAGATATGCCATGTATGTATAGTATATTACTTAGATATACATACATATATGCTCTGCAATAATGCATGCAAGTCAGGAGGAAGAATAAAGTGCAATAACGAAGTAATTCAATCTTCGTTATTCCGAGTTCAGTCTTTTGTTGTAATTAGTTTCGTATGCAATGAACAAAATTTGTTGCATGCTACAATTTCAGTTAATAAATACTTATTGTTGTACTTTTATTGCAACAATTTTCAAATAGTTATCTCTGCATGTTGCTACTTAACCAAAGCTCAAGCACTTACACACGAGCTTACGCACTTAATCTCACTTGTTGCCAGCAGTGGCTAAGCATTGTGTGTGAGAAATGTTGCTAATTTTGTGTGAACAATGCCTTAAATTGCTGGAATTGTTGAACATATTTCATTGTCTTCATTTTATATACCATACATATGTATTTGTGTGCATTTTATATGAATTTAGTAGAATATTGTTTTGCAGAGATTTTTAAGTTTATTTTTATTATTTATTTCAATTCTGTTTTCTACAATATTTAGCATTTAATCTAAGTTTGATCGACGATTACGTATTCAGAGCACACATTTATTTACATATGCGTATTAACGGAACATAAAGTACAGTTTTAAGTAAGTACATTTGTAAGCTTACAATTTACAAGAGAAAATAATCTCTTGTAATCCCTGGTGATTTAAAGTAACTTAAGAGCTGTTAACACATTATGACACAGAGCTTAATTTAAGAAAAACACATTTAATATGTATGTGTATTTGCTTTTACTTATATTTTCTATATGCTATATTAGCAGACCAACATACATCGAGTTTGCTTCTTCGTCCCATACCGATTTCAATTTCTTCACATTTCCAAAATATCGATAAAATCGTCTTGCTCTGCTAATTATGGTTAAAAATTACATTATGATCAAAAAAATTACGAAACAGTGCTTAAAAATCGTCTGGTTAGCATCAGAGAGACGGCAGAGGATCTCAACTAAAGCCTCGTCGTAGCCGCCTTCTCTAATTTGAGAAGAAAGGTCTGCAGAGACGATCTTACATTTGTGGAGGTCAACTTTTAGTACCTTCAGCTCTTAGTATTGGACCATCAGCCTGCTAGCTGGATCCTTTCTGTAGGACGAGTGAAGTCGCCATGACCTCTTCTATGCCGAGATCTTTTTCCACTAAATCCTTCTCCAACATGTTTTTGTTGCCGTCCGCGGAGTGGCGCTTCTTGATGCGAAAGAACATGCTTCTAACGCCCCACTCTATCTTCCCGAACCCCGCGTACAAAATATCCTCTGCTTATTGATCTGGAGGATGTAGCTTTGGCCTCCATCTTCCTTGACCGATTTCGCCACACTTAACATCCTACATTGTAGCAGCCCCAGAGCATGTTCCGGATCTATCACGCGAGTTATGGTTACCTTCGCTTTGGGCACTGATGGAATATTCGCGCAGTAACGTAGTATGCCCGGCCGTTCTTCACCTCCACTTTAGCATAAGCCGGACGTTTACCTCTTCTTTCTTCTGGCTGGACTTGGTTATGAGACGGTTGCGTTGAGGTGTGCGCGACCGCCGCGTTACACCTCGCTTTTGCCCTCAACCCCTTCTTGCTTAGCTTTATTCCGAGGCCATCTCTTGTTGCCAGAGTTGGAACCCCCGATCACCAGCTCAGAGTGAAGAAGTTCTTCCTCTTTTTCAGCGTTTATGCTTACAGCGCTTTCTTGCTCCGAGTTTTCGTGGACTGTGGCAACCGTGCGTTGTAGAACTGGTTCGACAATAGTACTACAACCACCGAAACCTGCTCCCTTTGCAGTGGAAGCGTAGTCGCTGGAGGTAATTTTTACCAGAAGTAAAAATGAGTCAAAAGAATATATTTTGAGCTGCACCGAAATGTGTACTTTTTATTTATACTTTTAAGACTAACTTATTACATGATTCTTACTTCTATTTATATTAACTATGTAGTATACGAAATATCTCCTGTCATCAAACAAACAGTCGTCGCACTCGCGACTTGGCTCTCACATCACTATTGACAGTCACAACTTTGAAGTTGTAGATAATTATGTCTATCTTGGAACCAGCGAAAACACCACCAATAATGTCAGCCTAAAAATCCAACGCAGGATAACTCTTGCCAACAGGTGGTACTCCGGACTGAGTAGGCAATTGAGAAGCAAAGTCCTCACTCGACGAACAAAAACCAAACTCTATAAGTCACTCATAATTGTCGTCCTGCTATATGGTGCAGAGGCCTGGACGATGACAACAACACATGAGTCGACGTTGCGAGTTTTCGAGAGAAAAGTTCTGCGAAAGATTTATGGTCCTTTGCGCGTTAGCCACGGCGAATATCGCATTCGATGGAACGATGAGCTGTACGAGATACACGACGACATTGACATAGTTCAGCGAATTAAAAGACAGCGGCTACGATGGCTAGTTCATGTGGACGAAAACACTCCAGCTCTGAAAGTATTCGACGCAGTACCCGCCGCGGGAAGCAGAGGAAAAGGAAGACCTCTACTCCGTTGGAAGGACCAAGTGGAGAAGGACCTGTCTTCGCTTGGAATATCCAATTGGCGCCACGTAGTGAAAAGAGAAAATGACTGGTGCGCTGTTGTTAACTCGGCTATAATCGTGTAAGAGGAGTCTACGCCAGTAAAGAAGAAGTATGTTTACTTATTACTAGTTGATAGTTTGTTTCGATACAGATTATATTGTTTGTTTAGGAAAGTGATAGTGCATTTCAATTGTTCCAACTTAGGGTTGTTTTGATGCATTCTATTTACTGAAACAAAAGGTTGTTTTGATGTTTGTTATAAGGAATAAGTTCCTCCACTCTGGCGACACAGCACATATAATCACGGTGCTGGCCGGTGGTAGCAGCCTCATCTCCCACCAACGATTGGCCTGATATCCCAGTCCGCTTCGTTCTTTTGTTGACTTCCATGTTGAGTTTTATGATTCGGGGGTCTCTACCTCAAGCGTTTTATACACACCAGGTACCTCATTAACAATGGCCGTTGTATTAGTCATTCACCTACTTTTGAGGATGCATATAAAGCAGTCCATCATAAGGGGTTAATTGGGTAAAAATGTCAGCCTTCGCCAGGAGCCGTCTGCTTGATCTGACTGTTTTTTTTTTTCGTAGAAAATACTCTGGATTTGTTTCGCTTTATAAAAAGAGAATTGAACCTGGAAACAGAAATATTTTTCTCTATCGGGTACTAATTTTCAAATATGCAGAATATATGACAATTCTTAAATAATTGTCAATCAAAAAACACAAGTAAGACGACAGAGCTCAATTTTTGTAGCAATTACGCAGTTAAGAACCAAACAGCTCAGATAAGGCAGCGAGCATAGCTGAGAGAGCAACCATAGGTTTCTTTAAGAAGTTCGTATCATCCGTGGTGCCACGGTGAAACGGTGGAGAGCTGAACATATTATAATATAGACCATATTTTGCGGTAGTGAATTTCAGCGACATAACCTATGGAATTTCTTAACTGTACTTCTATATTCGAATATTTTCAACTCTCCAGAACAAGCGTTGTTAAATTTTGTGCTTCTAACTTAAATGGCTTTACATAAAAAGTGTGCTTTAATGAAATTCTCATTGATTTTGTTCATTAATATATTGAAATATACATATTCACCAGAGCGAACATATTTATCCAATTTATTTTTCTTAGCCCAAATGACGCTGTCAATTCAAGGCATTTATCTTGATGAATTTATTGAAAGCAGAAAAACGTGAAAGTAATTTATTACAATTTGGCATTGCATCGAAGTGCGAGCAAAAGCAAAATATTCAAATGTGAATATTTTTCTGAAGAAAGACAATTTCACGCGAAGTTTTCGTAAGTACTCGTATAAGTAAAGAGATATGATTTTGTAATAAACATATAAAAACAACAAAAAGTTACTTTACCTGATTCTCGAGGAACTTTAAATCGGTTGCCACATTCACTAATGTTTCCATTTAAACACGCTCATTTCCTCATTTTGTTTTGGTTGTGCAGATTTTGATAAGCGCTTAAGCACGACACTTAATGACGAACATGCGCTGTACCACGCCGTCAAAATGAACTCGAAGTAAATGATCTAAATTAACCAAAGAAAGTCATTAGTCATTTTGATAAGCATCACAGGATTTTACACATACACATACATAAGCATGTGCACGCGAGTATTTGTGGAATCGTGATTTAATCACGCAATCGTGTATGCAATTACTAAACATTAGTATATGCCAAATGTCATGGCAAAATGGAAAAAATATGCTTAAATTTTTCTTAAAAATTTTACTCAATATATACTAAAGCGATTAGTATTGGGTCAAGTTTAGTTTATACAATTATATGGTCTAGAAGACTAGCTGATCCAATCAATTTTCCTTTTTCTTGTTTTGGTAAAAGTGCTCATTGGGGTCCTGAAACCATTCATTTGCATTTTGAAGTGTTAAGTAGTTCGGGTTCAGCGCTTTAAACGCGTTTTTCTCGAACTGTATCGGACCACTAGTAAATTTTTTAAACTAAGGGGCATGATTTTTAAAGACATTAAGAATGATGCTTCGAATACTTTTTGCATACATTCATAAAAAATTGGGCAAAATTATTCAAACAAGAAGGAAATTAATTGAAACTAGTATTCTTCGTGAAAAAGTGGAATGATTTATGGCAAAAGCGAAGTTTCTAAGGAGCTAATCCAAAGGTGTCTAACTTGGTATCCAAGCAACTTAGCCGTTAACCCAATAAAGCTAAAATCATGGTATTTACCAAGCGGTATAAAATCGACCACATTGTTTCTGAGGAAATTTGTATAGGAAAGTGGTGGGATTTTGACCAAAGGTGAGGTTTTGGCTCAGTGAAACCGTAGTCAAGCCAATATTGTTTCATGGTGATTTCGTCAGGCCTAGAGCGCTCGAAAAGGCAACGCCTGCTAAGAAGTTTGAGCGTGTCCAAAGATCAGCTCATTATCATCTTCAGTGAACTATGAAACATATCAAAATGGAAATGTATGGATTTTGCCATCAGGTTCATTGCTGTGAAAGTCGATCTAAGGTTCAATGAAACCTGTATACCCGGTTGGAGTTCGAACTGATCAAAATTCTCTTCTGTTTGAACTGCATGCATGGAAACTTAGAACACTGAGCTGCATTGGAGACTCCTGGTATCTTTTTCACTGCTCACATACTCACGACGACTATATGCAAAGGAAGAAGCTGAAAAAGAGAGGCAGTGCATAGTAGGAGATTTTCTGAACTACATGTCCTTGGCTTATTTTTTCTTACCGCAACCGTAAGAGTTCTTACTAGACATCGTCCAATTGGCGGTTAATTGTGTCAGAAAGTAGCTGTCAAAGTTGTGGGGGGCTTTGTCGATTTATGAGAGCATAATGATCAATTATACAGGATTTTTAGGGACCACAGCGGGCCGGATCTTTTAGGATCGTCCTTTGAATCTAACCTAATCTAGCTCACGAACTTTTAGCAAACATTTTTGCCAATTAAAATATACCACCTTTATTACTTTTTCCAGTTTATGTGTTTTTTTATCGGTAGTTAAGATACCAAACAAGACCATTGTAGCTTGAAATGTTTTCCATTTCAGTTGTACTTATCACCGGCTCCTGTTGATAATATATGTTTTCCACTTCTTAAACTTTAAAGTAAACCTAAGAGCCACGCTTATTCAACTTCCTTAAAATTTACTCAATAATATGTTCTTTAATGAAAAAGAAAGAGAGATAATATTTGTGAAACGGGACATAATGATGACATATCAAAGATATTTTTTATTCCCGCCGCTTTAATTCCTCAATTTATAATTAGACTTACAACTAGAATTCTAGTTCACAGTACGAGAAATTTCGTTAGTTACTGAAGCTTCCATTGAAATGAAGAAATCGATATAAGAACTTAAAATATACTTTTGCTGCTTATTGCTTACTACCTCATTTTATTCTTCACATAAGTTCTGCCTTCTGTCAATCTATTATCAAATAACCATCTTGTAAGCGTAAACCAACTATTATTCTGTAGTTTAAAACTGGAAAATACATGTTAATTTAATTCAAAAATTCTAATTGAAAATTGCTGACTTAATATTTAATGAGAATAACAGTGTTGCTTTCATGCTACATACACACACATGCACAAAGTTGCAAAAGTATATTAATTAACAAAGGAGACACATAATTCTACTAAAACGCATTGCAAGTTTAATTGTTAAATTTTGCGCGAACCTTTTACTTGTGGTTTTTCGCAGTTCAACATGGCGTATACGTAATATTTGTAAGATGTCACCACAGTGAGTTTTAATAGGCTTTAGGCAACTTTAAGTGTCTCAAAGCCGCAAAGCAACAAAATGCTCGGCGGCGTTTATCAACTAAAGCCCATCAATTTAAATACGCGTCGATTTTTGTGTTTGTATGTGTGGGTGTGTGTTTTGGTTTTTCGAAATAAAAGATAGTCATTTGCTTTGATGAAGTAAGCTTTTGCTTGACTTAAGAGTGTATGCATGTGTATATCTTATTTGTTTGTATTACAGTTTTTCATAAACACTAACAACAACAGCAATAAACAATCAGTCATTTGTTTAGTTGGCGTTGCTTAGCTACAAGAGCTCTTTAAGTCAAAGGGCTTTGGCACTAAAATGTCGCGCGTAGAAAAGTAAGTGTGCGTAAAAAGGCAAGGAAAGCAAAGTGTGGAAATAGTACACATACTCGCGCATAATAGTTTCGTTGATGAAAAGCACAAATCAAAATTGAACTGAAGTCGCGGCCGTCTTGTGACAGCAGCGGTCTTAGAGCGACCGCAATTTAAGTCGAGGGTTTTGTGTTTGGCGTTGTCAATGTAATTAATGACGCTGTAATTAAGTTTGTCGTTGGCATGGCAAAAAGATTGACATAAGGTTATAAATTGTTCAACATACATGTGTATGTATGTGTACTATATATATTCATTAATGCGGGTTTATTTCCAGGGAGTCAAAAAATCTGAGTAATAGGCTATTTGGCCGATTCCGACAACTGATCAGTATAATATTAAACTACATCTACGTATCAAATTGCACTCAGTTATCTTAAAAACTGACGAAGAAATGTTTATAATTCCCTTAAACCTGGCTCCACCCCGATTTTTGAGCCGACGTCTCTTAGGACAAATAGTTAAAAATGATGCGTAGAACATTTGCCACATATAAGATTTTATAAGAAAAATATCGATCCGCTCTAATGTATATGTATCTTCTAATATATTTTGCATTCTTCCTCTTTACTGGCGTAGACAACACTTACGCGATTATAGCCGAGTTAAAAACAGCGCGCCAGTCGTTTCTTCTTTTCGCTACGTGGCGTTTGGATATTCCAAACGAAACCAGGTCCTTCTCCACCTTGTCCTATCAACGAAGTGGAAGTTTTCCGCTTCCTTTGCTTTCCCCGGCGGGTACTGCGTCAGAGATGAAGTGTATTCGTCCATTCGGACACTATGACTTACCCATTGCGATATTCGCCGTACCCAACGCCCAAAGGACCATAAATTTTTCGCGGAATCTTCCAACTTGCAAAGTCGACTCATCAGCTGTTGTCATCGTTCAAGCCTCTGCACCATATAGCAGGACGGGGATGATGAGTGACTTATTGAATTTGGTTTTGTTCGTCGAGAGAGGACTTTACTTCTCAATTGCCTACTCAGTCCGAAGTACCACCTGTTGGCAAGAGTAATCCTGCGTTGGATTTCTAGGCTGACACTGTTGGTGGTGTTTACGCTGGTTCCAAGATAGACGAAATTATCTAAAACTTCGAAGTTATGACTGTCAACAGTGACGGGAGAGTCAAGTCGCGAGTGCGACAACTGTTTGTTTGATGACAGGAGATATTTCGTCTTGGCCTCGTTCACTGCCAGACCCATTTGCTTTGCCTCTTTCTTTTTCTATCTGCAAATGCGTCTTGCTTCCCTCTTCAAATCTCGGTTTCTATCCCATCCCGCACGTGTTGTGGTTGTCGCACGCACATCTAAAACACTGGAAACGTGTATTCACCGATATGGTTGGTGGTTTTTCGATCCGGAGGCAGCCTGGCTTGAAGAATTTTCTTATGCTGGAATCTAGTACTACAGATAACCATATTTTGGGCCCCGGCGAAGTCGATCAGCGTCGAGTCATTTGGGGATGTTTCCTCGTGGATGCTGAATTTACCGACCGTAATGCCAAAGATACCTTCTTTGCCCACCCTGGCGTTAAAGTCGGCAAGCACGATTTTGATATCATGGTGGGGGTAGCTTTCACAGGCGTACTCCAAGTGCACATAGAAGGCATTTTTGGTCACATCGTCCTTCTCTTCCGTCGGAGTGTGGGCGCAAATCAACGGTATATTGAAGAACTTCGCATTGATGCGGATTGTGGCAAGACGTTCATCTAGCGGGGTGAATGACACTACTCGGCGACGGAGTCTCTCTCCCATCACGAATCCTACACCAAATTTACGGTCCTTTATATAGCCACTGTAGTAAATGCCACAAGGATCTACTCGCCTCAGTCCTTGTCCCGTCCATCGCATTTCTTGAACGGCGGTGATGTCAGCTTTCACTCTAACGAAGACATCGACCAGCTGGGCAGCGGCACTTTCCCAATTAAGGGACCGGACATTCCAGGTGCATGCCCTCAAATCCTAGTGAATCGGGGTGAATAACACTACTCGGCGACGGAGTCTCTCTCCCATCACGAATCCTACACCAAATTTGCGGTCCTTTATATAGCCACTGTAGTAAATGCCACAAGGACCTACTCGCCTCAGTCCTTGTCCCGTCCATCGCATTTCTTGAACGGCGGTGATGTCAGCTTTCACTCTAACGAAGACATCAACCAGCTGGGCAGCGGCACTTTCCCAATTAAGGGACCGGACATTCCAGGTGCATGCCCTCAAATCCTAGTCCTTATTTCGTTTGTCATGGTACATCATCAAAAGGGGGTCTCTCATCAGAGGCTGTCGTTTAGTTTTCATTGGTATTGTTTTTTTACGTGGCGGGTCCCAAACCCTGCGCCCGACCCTGTGGAGGGGATGTTTCGCCTTTTCACTTTAGCTCGCCTTCAAACGGATGTTTTTAGGCTACCCAGAGCATACTTGGTCAAACTCCGGAAGTCGTGAGCTGCTTGATCAGAGAACTTTCCTCACTTGCGTGAATTTCTACACATCCTCCATTACATTAGAGTGGGAAAAAAATCATTAGTTTTTATACTTCGAAAGATAGGTTCTTAGACATTTCTACGAAAGTCTTTCCGAGATGTCTGAAAGTGTGAGTGAAGTGTTAAACACATTGGCTGCTTCTGAGCGACACACGAAAATTCATGGGGTGCCAAGTTGAACGAAATCGTGCGACAGAGGTTGGTCGACATTTAATGTTGTCATGCTATTTTGTGCAAAGCGACATGAATTTAGCAATATTGATCATGTTTTCTGAGTACGCTGATATCTGAACAAAAATTTGGTCTGATTTTCGAGGTCCTGATGATTTCTGCAAAAAGCGCTTGGCATCCGGGGAAGGGATTCGTCAAAACCGCTTGGCTGCCAATATGTTAAGACTTCATCTTTCGGAGAGAGCACACTGGAGAAGGAACTGCCTTTCAGTGTTGTGGCATTCGGTAAGACTCCAAAAAATAACTGATTTGAACTACTAGAGCTTAAGAAAACCCAGCCTTACTAAGCTCAGTTGAACCCTTGCGATTCACTGCGAGCCGAAAAGAGATTACGACAGCTTAAGATAATGGTGGCAGTCTGTTCAACAAACTCCCGTGAGACTTAGAGATCGGAACTTTGAGTCGACAAAATTCCACTGATACTCCGACTAGTCTTATCAATAACTCACTTTAAGCGATTGATAATGGGATTAGGTATTTCTTACCTTAGTATTTCTTATCCAGCCGTGAACGAATAATGAGCTCAAGGCTAGTATCGCCGCCCTATTATCAGGCGTACAATATCGGTATAACAGTGTTTGTTTTCTAATATGAAGGAATATTAGCTGGTTTTAATTTCGGTTGAGCTCATTCTTTATACCCGTTGGACACATACATATGTAACTAAATCTAACGCGCGTATTAATACATTCACTAATGTTTGTGTCTAAGTTCATTTTCAAGCCACTCACATTACCCACTTAAATATTCTTCTTCCTCCTCTAGCAAGATTTTTGCTTCTGAAATAAATAGTTGGATATTACTTGTGAGATTTTCTTCATTAAATTTCATACGTGATTTAATTAAGTGGAATAAAGTAGTCACTTTCCCGCCATTATTCTTTTCACACTTTTGGTTTTGCTTCCTTTCTAGACCCAAAGTTTTCATTTAAGTTGTCCTTTGATTGCAAGCTCATGTCTATTTTTGATAATGCGCTCTCTTAAGTTACTTGTGGCAAGGCCAGCGACTTTTAGTTCAAAGCCTGAGCTGCTTTTCCATATTTTTTTTTGCCGAAATGTACCATAAATCGGCACATTCACAGCTTAGCCGGAACCTGCTAAACCCATTATACGTTGCACTATTATTATTCCTTCTTATATCGTGCTCTCTTTTTCACTCATTCATCTGCTACCTAAGTCTACTGCTATTAGACAGTTGAGTGTATGTGTGCACTAAAGTCGTTAGCGGAAATGCTCACGAACCTCGCTAATGGGCAGCTGAACTCTGTAAGTGCCACACTCTGAACTATTAGTTGGTCATTTGCGATAAGTGCAAGTAAATAAAAGAGAGTGCAAGCTTAAGGGTAAGAAATTGCTCGGAAGATATTTATATGAACTTATTTAACAAAAGATGCTGAATAATAAAGCGGTGCAAGTGTCGGCTATAGTGGGATAGGGGAATAATAATGGTTAGGTATTGAATTACAAATACATATATCTGATGCACTGCATAAGGGTTTAAGGATGATGTCAGTGTATAAATATATAAGTTTCTCAGTTGAGATGAATACGAAACGTCGAAGAGCTATTTATAAAAGCGGATTCATGTTCACACTTATCGATTGCTCTCACTGTGTTCCCAAAAAGTGGCTGTTTAAGACGGACGACTGAATCGGAATAACTCATAAGACTAATTTTTGGAAAGCCAGTAAGCCCATATCTTTCATCAATTGTTTGACGATATGAGTTTCAACTGTAGTTTAAAGATACCAGTCACACTGATAGCTGATGAGCTCAATATGCTCGTATCTAGCAAAGTCAATGACAATTAGTACCTTGATCTAAACGATTGTCATGGTGATTGCATCGTTGCTTCAGCCAGTAATTAGTGTCAAAAATGCTGAAGATGTCTTATGAAATGAAAAAAATATCATTAAAGCAATTAATTCCGATCGTTCAGTTTGTATGGCAGCTACATAAATGCTATAGAATTTCGATGTGAACATTTTATTTTTGGAGATTAGACCATTGCCTTAAACAATAACCCTTACAAAATTTTGTGGAGATATCTCCTAAACTGAAACACTTTCTCATACAAGTTTGTATTCCAGCACATGCTATAGTGGTCCCATATCGGTGGTTCCTACAAATGAGTAGCTTCCTGAGAAGGAAAAGTCGTGTGTAGAACTTCAGCTATATATCTAAAAAACTGAGTGACTAATTGGCTAAGTCGACATTTAGTTACATTTTACTTGTATAAGATCACCTTTGCTTCTTTCTGGGTGTCACAAACTTTATGGCAGACCTACTTAAACAGGGGTTATGTTCAGGGTATTAAAAAAGTCACACGGGACCAGTGTTGCAGATTGAATTAATGTTTTTATATGATATTTTCCTAAATATCTTTCAAAACATAATTTTTAATCAAACTCTGGAATGAAAAATATTTTTTAATTCATGTCTGCTTTTAATTTAAAAATTTAAATTTTTTTTTTTGTTACTCTAATTTTGAAATTTAAAATTGTTTCCTTAATGTTTAATTCAAGATCTTTCATAAAAAAAATTAATTCCTTTTTCCCAAATTCTAATTAAAAATTTAAATTTAATAAAAGCCTAGTAAAGACACGGACCGAAAAACGTACAAATCACTAGGTTTGCAAGTGCAAGTGGGTCGTTACCAACACAATAATATCACAAATAAGCGACTGGAGAGAAATACAGAAGCCGTACTTATTACTAGCAGGAGAACCCAAGAGATTGCTACATTCTGCACAATAAGCATAAGCATAACCACCTAGCCAGCCATCAAATATTTGGGAATTGTTCTTGATGAAAGAATGTTGTTTGAAGAACACGAGGCTTATACGTATGAACAAGATACAAAAATATGCTCTAACCCGGTAAATGCTCAATACCCGCAGACCATAACAAAATAAGAGATGACTACTAGCTGGAGTATTAAGGTCAGTTGCTCTATTCGGCGAACAGATACATTATAAGGGAAGCCTTCGAGATTAAATAGTATTTTTTTACATATACCATTTACACATTAAGAGTATGCTCCGTATGTTATCCGAAGATGTTGCCCTAATAATCGCGAGCTTACACACCCTAGACCTCTTTGACAAACAGCTCATATACTCATTAAACGATAAAATGGCACTCATAACTCTGAAAGAGAAAGTCAAAGCAGATACCGCACTGGCAGAGAACGATGGGAAGACAGCCGAAATAATCGCTGGATATTCCGACTAATCCCAAACATTGAGCCATGGCTAAATAAACCGCACGATAAAGTAGACTTTCCTTTAAGCCAAATTCAGAACACGATTGTTCCAAATCATATTTGAAGCAATTCAAACACGAAGAAAACGACACATGCGATTACTGCGGAGGCGAGACCATTAAGAACGTGGAACTTTTTTCCATTGTGTGAAATATAATCAAGAAAGACAAATTTTGAAAAATTCTTTAGGGATAGACCCACCCTCAGAAAACGAAGTGTATCACTAGATAAGTGGAAAGCCGTGCGAAGTAGCGAAGCAGCCAAAATAAAAAAAAAAAACACCAAAGGGCTGGAGAGCAACAACGTGGAAGATAACTACAAAATGCAATGGTCAACCAATATGCGCCACACAAACCATGACTGGAGCAGAGAAGAAGAGTTTGTGGACAAACATTGCACAACGGGGGTTATGAGATAAAACGAGGTAGGCTCAAGTAAATGCAGCTTGTTACTGAATGCATTAGGTTAATCACGGGCGTATGAGTAATACTCAGTCAACTTCCTGATGTGTTACTCGACGGTGTGGCAGAGGGTTCGGTACAAGGCAGTAGGAAGTTTAGTTCTGATGGCATGGAGCGGCATGGGGTTCAGGCTTTCAATGCTTTCACCTCGTAAAAAAAACAAAAATCTCCATATGATATCATCCTGTAATCCAGTTACATCACGTTTTTATTTTTTGATGGGGCTTACTTTGTGATTTTGTTCAACACTCAAGGAATTTTATTTTATATTTTAATTAAATTTTGAATTAAAAATGATTCTAACAGTGTGGTATCGCTCTTTTACCATTTTTTAAAAATGTTTGTTATGAAATTTTATAACTGCATGCAATCAGTTCTTCATTATATCTCAGTGTTTATATACATACAGTGTAATCCATTTATAATGGACTCGCTTAAGATGGAAACTCTGTTATTATGTACCTCTTTGTCCCAAACATATGTAAAAAACTCGGTTAAAAAAAGAGACTCGGTTATAATAGACAATAAAATCGGATTTTGTCCATTATAACCGAAGCTTTCAAAATCAAATTTCAAAACAAAGTTGGCAATCAGTTGGCAATAAGCAAAATTTTGTACTTCCCCGAATTCGATCAAGAGACACAATCAGTCTCTGCAGCAGAAAATGTTCCGTTTTTCTTGGAAATAAGTCAAAGAAGGCAAACAACTTCTGCGGTGGGCTGAAAGCTATAAACGAAATTGAAGGAGGAACTTCCCAAGCTGACATTTGCTTGAACAAAAACCTAAAAAAACAGACTGTTTCGAACATATAGATTAATCGGGATAAAATTAAAAATGATTGGAAAGTCAACGACAAGAAAAAAAAATAAGATTTGCGACACATCCTCAAGTTGATGAATTACTGTTTAAATGGTTTCAGCAGAAAAGGGCCAATAATTTTCTAGTAAGTGGTTCAGTGCTAATGATGAAAGCCAATGAATTCGGAGAAGCTGTCGGTGCTAATTTTAAATGCAGTTCCGGTTGGCTAGACAGATTTAAAAAGAGGCATAATATTTGCTTCGGCAAAATTTGTGGTGAATCGGCTTCTGTGGACCAAAGTGTTACAAATGACTGGCTATTACAAACCTGGCCTACAATAAGTAACAATTATTCCATGGACAACATTTTTAACGTGGACGAAACGGGAATTTTCTATAAGATGCTGCCTGAGAAAACACATAAGATCAAAGGTGAAACATACAGTGGTGGAAAAATGTCTAAAGAAGAATAACTGCCTTGATTTGTGCTAATGCATCGGGCACGGTAAAACGGAAATTATTGGTTATTGGTAAGTTTTAAATACAATTTAATACAATCCGCTGTTTCTGAACAATGCCTGCTTTCAGGAAAATATAACAACCCCAGATGCTTTAAAAACGTTAAAACGTTGATGGTAGATTATTGTGCTAACAACAAATCCTGGATGACTTCTCAGACCTTTACTGACTATTTAAAGAAATGGGATTGTGAACTTATAAAAGCCAAGACTAAAATTTTGCTATTAGTAGATAATTGCCCTGCTCATCCTCAAGTTCATCTTCACAACATTAAACCACATTTTCTTCCGCCTAATACTACATCGGTTCTTCAGCCTATGGATCAAGACGTCATTAATAGCTTGAAACAATCTTATAAAAAGCAGCTTCTGATGAAAATTATGGACCTTCCTGAAGAAGCAAACCCGACAAAAGCTGTGAGTCTTTTAGATGCTGTCAATATGTTAACTGTTGCATGGGAAAGTGTCTCTAAGGAAACCATAAGAAACTGTTTTCGACATGCTGGTCTGGTAAAAGACATTCCTGATGGATTAGATTTCGCCCCGGAGGACGATGAACCTTTGAGCAAAATTATCGAAATTAATAACGTAGTGGTTTTAAGCAAGTTTCATGAATATTCAAGGATTCACGAGAATATTATAGCCACAGAAGAACACTCAGACAATGACTTAATTCAAGACTTTCTGCATGAGCTGCTTGAAGAAGACTCCGGTGATGAAGATTTAGCACAGCCCGAAACTATAATAAAAATAGAAGACGCTACGAATTATTCTAGGAAACTGAAGCTATATTTTCAACAAAAAGAGATTAGTTCAGATGCAATCAATTTGCTCAACAAACTTGAAATCAAACTATAAAAAGATTTTGCCAATAAGGCATTCACCCAAAAGAAAATCACTGACTTTTTTCAAAAGACTTAATTAAACTTATTATTTTCTTAATTTTATATTTTTATTCATAAACTTTATTGCTTTAATAAAAAAACACATTGAATTTACTTTTTGAGTTAAAAATTTTATATTCTGATTAGATGGACACTCGGTTATAATGGACAATTTGACATGGTCCCGTGGAGTCCCTTATAACCGGATTACACTGTATATCGTTTGTTGGTAGGACAACGAACCATAAAATACCGTTACTTTTGATATCCAAGTATAAATGTTCATATCCTTAATAACCCAGACGGCTTCTGGCGAGACTCATTCATCCATCCAACATCCAATCAATACTACTTTGCGGAGAAATATAAATGACTGAATGCCTTTTTAGCTTCAGTAGTTCAATTGCACTTTGAGCATATTGTAAAACTATTCTAAATGCGCACAGTTTTTGCGCACAAAGTCGTCGTAAACTACTTACACAAGTACAATCATACATATCTACATATGCATATTAGCATAGGAATGCGCTTTGTGCATTTTCTAAGTATAACTTGCAAGCTATGCGGTTCAAAAGATTCGCAACTAGACGTTTGAAATGCTATTACAAGACTAATATATGCATGTGGCATGTGGCAAGTCGGTACCGTCATAACTGAAGTGCAGCGGCATGCTTGGGTACTTAATATATTTATGTTGAGTGTTTGTGTGTGGGTGTCTTTGTGCTCTGAAAAGTGCGTTTCGACTTAGATGCCTTAAAATATACACACGCACACACACACACATCTATGTAAACACAAAAATATACAAATAAGCTTTTAAATGTTTGCTATTTATTAGTCCGTTGCTGGCTGCTGCTTATATATATATATGCAAGCTTAGTTATGCGTATGTGTGTGTGGTAGTAGATATTCAAGAGGCGCATATCAAATGCAACATTGCATTTCCGTGCTTTTTGCCGCAATGGAAAAGCAGCAACAACAATCAAAACAGCAAGCATGCGTAAGTGCATACGGATATGGCCACTTCAGGCTAACAACACTTATACAAAATGTTACTCATACGCGCTGTTGGTCGCCATATTTTTCGTATAAGCAGTGCTTGCATGTATGTGTGTGTGCGCTGTTATACGAAACTATGTTGCGCAGCGTAAGAGTATGTATATGCAGCGGCTTGTAATTTATATATATTTATAAATATTTATACAAATACATGCACATAAACAACAACAAACACACATAAGCAAGCTGGGATACAGATTTGTATGAATGTATGCATGTTTGTGGGTTTGGAGCAACATAAAGCATCGTTCGGTGGAGTACATACACTTGACTTAAGTTGGAGTTAGTGCACTTTGGACAACAATGTTGTGTTGTACAACAACAAAAGCAATAAAAACAACAGCAACAGCAAAAGCAACAGCAACAACAACAATAAGATTAACAGGACGCATGAAAACGAAAACAACAACCACAATAGCAACAACAACTACTACAACAACAAAAACAAAAACAACTAGAAATACACATATGGAACACCCAACGCGTACCCATACGCATACACATATTACATACACAGATGCATGCCAACCAATTCACATTTAATCCTTAAGTCCTGCTGGCTAGTACTTCCTTAACGCTCACCGCTTACCATTACGCTCGCCGCTGTATCCTTTCATATTCCTGCAATCAGCTTAGTGAAGTCATATGTTTCCGTCATTTTTAAGTGTTGTTACGGCTTTGTTACCGACTACCGCTGCTATTGCAACTGTTTGCATGCAATACAACTACTCTTGTTGTTGCCCTTATTGTTGCTGTTACTGTTGCTGCTGCTGTTATTGTTACACTTTGTGCTTGGTTACCTTATTGTTCCGTTCTATTCTGCTCTCAGTTCCGGCAGCGTTGACGCATAACGAGTACTCATGGCTGGCATTACTTGGCCGGGCATTGTGTTGTTGTTGTGCAGCTTGTTGAAGGGCCGAATGAAGAAAGCAACTAAGAAATAAAATATTATTTCTGGTCGAGTTATTTTTTATTATGCGCTGTTATTGTTATTGTTGGCATTCAGTTTGACTGCATTGCACTTGCATTTATTCAGTGAGCGTCTCATATTGCGCTGCAATGTCCCGTAATGACAGATATCCATGACAACAACATGCAGGACAACAACAATAGCAACAAATTGAATTTGTAACGCTAACAAGCGCCAACAATGGCATAAATTCTTTATATGGCAAGCCGTTGAGGGTACACAAAAAAAAAATGGAAAAAAAATCGAAATTGTTGCTCATCCCGCGACAGCTGTCAGTGGATTTGTTGCCACTTCTTCCAGCAGCAATTTTTATTTTCATCTACTCAACTTGCGGCAGCTTGTGGCACCATTGTGCGTAATGTTGTGTGAAATTGCCAAGGCTTAGATTCTCATTTGTCGTGGCTCTGGTTGGGCTTCCTGCGCACTTGCCACTCATCTGACGCGATTCAGCTGCTCTCTTGCGCTTCGGGATATCATATTTTTGCACAATTGCATAATTTATTTATTTATTCTCTTCGTGGTATTATCAGTTGCAATTATGTATTATGTTGTAATCAAAATTGGTTTTGCTTTTATTAACACTTGCTTCTCCTTTGTGAAATGAGAAATAGGGAGATATATGCGTAATTAGATTAAAAACTATATGAATAAGACCCCTCACAAATGCAAAATACTCCTCACAAGAACTTTATTCCGATGAGTCAGTTTGTATGGTTATAATATAAACACTTTTTCTGATAGTTCAGCTTGTATGTCATGTAGCCATATTGTTAAGATACCGGTGATTCCAACAAATTTGTATCCCCCAGCAGTGTTGAAATCGTGCACAAAATTTCAGATCAATATCTTAAAAACGGAGTGTCGAGTTCGCGTGTATACAAAACGATGAACATGGCCAAATCTCACAGCCTGTCACGTTTATTTTTAAATCTTTAAAACATCCTGGCAAACTTAATATGCTTTGATCAGGATATAAATATAATATTCTTGAGATGTTTCGGCTAAAACACTTTGAATATAATCCTCATTCACTAACCACAAGGATCTTGAATATTTCTTGAATCCTATATAAGCAGAAAAGTTTATGCCAGACTGAAAGAAAATAAAACAAACACGTTTTAAAATATCATTTATGTAATTATGATGATGATGATTTTTTTTTTTAATTTGCTTAGCAAAACATCACTTTTTTCAGTCAAAATGTCCCGACAAGTGATAATTTTGAATTTCTTAAGATAAGCTTTATCCAACGAATGAACCTTGACTTCTTAGTTTTGAATGATTCAGCACCAAGTTATGGTTGGCTCCGCAATCCGACTTATTTCCAAGACACCTTCTAAGAAAATGCTTTTCTCGACGTATTTCGAAACTTTTACTACAGAGTATAATAGTTTTGTTGTCCTAACGGTTGTACATATTACCTATATAAATGATCTGGATGAAGAGAAAAGTTAAAATCCGGGTGATTGTCTATCTGTCCGTCCGTGCAAGCTGCAACTTGAGTAAAACTCGAGATATTTTAATGAGATGACACATTAAGCAACGGGCGTGGTTCCGCCCTCTCCTTGGTTTATTGTTAATATCCAAAAACCACTTAAGCTTAAAACAAAATACGCTCAATACAAATCCGTTAATGCAAAAATGCAAAATGGGCCAAATCGGACTGCTACCACGCCCACTTCCCATATAATACAATTTTAAAATCTATCTGTGTCTTTAGTTTCCAGTGTATGAACAAATCAAGAAGGACGGAATAAAACTGTCACTTGGTACCAAATATTCTAACCCTAGTACCTATAGTTGACTTTTTACCGCAAATATCGGTCAATGAGAGATATTGTATATAATTTAAATTCAGGAATAATTCTTTCCTGACATTGATGTGTCTCTGTGTCAACAATGGGTTGAATGGTGTCAATACTTCCTTTAGCTACCATACACATATACATATCTAATACAATGATTTTCGAATTTCCAGCTGTATATCGCAAAATCTTTAAAGTGGTCAAAGTTGGAATTAAACCTTTTTTTTTTAAATAAAGAACTTAAGATCTCTGAAATATATATATACATTTTTAAGTAAATTTATTTTTCTTTTTCAGGTTAGTAAAAAGATTTATTTAATCTGGAGCTTAACCTTAAATATACAGGTAATTCTATAAAATTTTGAATTTAAGAACAAAAATTTATATTATATTATAAAACACAACAATATTCCGCATACTAGTATTACACCATTTTCTTGTCCTCTTAATATCTTTTTATAAAGTTTGAACGAGTTAAGTAATTTTTAATGTGTTTCAGAGTTTTTTAGTGTTGGACGAGTGAATTTTTTATAATATATAGTATAACAAGAAAAAACGTTAACTTCGGTTGCACCGAAGATAAATACCCTTCACAGGTGCATATCTCTTAAATAACTATGTGTTCAGTTTGTATGGAAGCTATATGCTATAGTAATCCGATCTGAACAATTTATTCGGAGATTACATTGTTGCTTTAGAAAATAACCTGTGCCAACTTTTGTGAAAATACATTGTGTTCAGTTTTCATGGCGACTATATGTTATAGTGGCCCGATATCGGAAATTCCGACAAATGAGCAGCTTCTTGAAGAGAAAATGACGTTTGCAAAATTTCAAAACGATATCTTAAAAACTGAGGGACTAGTTCGTATATATACTGACAGACAGACAGACAGACAGACAGACAAACGGACATGGCTAAATCGACTCAGCTCAGCATACTGATCATTTATATATATACTTTTGGGAACAAGTGAAGGTGATGCGTTATGCTTGACGTCCAATCGCAGAAGAGATTTATTTCTTATTCGTTATAACCTAAGAGCTAGTAAGAATATAATAATAAAAGGAATGAAGGATTGAAAACATTTGATAGCGTTGCCCTTAGGAGTTAGGTAGAGTTGTATTTTAGGAGTTCTGCGCCGAAGATGAAATTAACGCCGTAATGATCCTTTGAGGTTGCCACATACTTTATAGGATCTCCGACCCTTCCTTCTGGGTGTTACAAACTTCGTGACGAACTTAATATATCCTGTTCAGGGTATAATAATGCGGTTAATATTAGATATGAAACGCGGTACTTTTAGTACAAAAGCAGATTTCTAAAACGATAAAACAATTGCGGTTTCTAATAAATAAGACACATGCCACCTTAGCTGCTAAACCAGTGCAAAAGCCTTTGAAAATGGTAAATTTGAAAAAAAAAAATCGTATTTGGCTGAAACCCATTGGTGACGAAATATAAAATAGCTAGAATTAAAGCATATATAATTTACGGGGGATCTGAGATGGTGGAGATGGAAGAGTCATACTCATTTTAGTTATTTTATTTTATTTTATTTTTTCCAATGGCTTTTATCCTACTATGGGCTGCATGGGTTTACGGGTTTCAAAAATCTAAAAATAATAATGTATTAAATTCTACAAGTTGATCTGAATAATAGTTTCGGAGACACAGCCTTGAAAACTTGTACGATCGAGGCTAGCTAGGCTAAGTGCGAAATCTTCACCGAAATGTTCATATTTTTCGTAAAGATGTTTGCCAAAAATTCAGTTTTTAGTGTTCTTTTTCTTCTTCAAACTTCTAAGTAAAGTTTTTAACTAAAACACGTTTTCCCCTTTCGATGATCCTATAAGGAGTTATCCTGACAACGCGGGCGTATCGTTTTTGTAAGGGTCACAGAAAATGGCCGATCAAAAAATCGCTATGGCCGAGTTCAAAATATTTTTTTCCAAAAATTTGTTTGGAACAATAAACAATTTTAATAAAATATTTCGTCGTTTAAATGACAAAAAAAATTATGAAAAAAGGCTGCTTTTACTCAAGGATACCCATGTAACCCCTTAATAAATTATAATTATAATAAATTTTAAATATTTGGATAATATATAATAATAATATTTTTGTCAAATTCAATGAGAACTATTTATCCATGATTTCTAACAAGATTAATCAATATATTATTATGCCTTGCGGTCCGAAAATACTATTTTCAAAATATGAATTAACATAATAGTGTAATACATACATTAAAAGCATTATATTAAATCCACTTCTTCTTCACATAATTATAATAATAATTTAAAACCATGATATTAAAACATTACTTTGCATTTCTCATGTCTAATGTAAGCTAAAATGCAAACATTATTATTGCGTAACAAATTTGAATAATCATTAAATGATTGATGTAAACTGCTTATGCGATCGCTTAGCTAATGTTTATCTGCACAAGAGGTTCAAAAACATTTCAATAACAAAAAAAAAAGAACGATAACATTGAACAAAGGCATAAAACCCACACTGGTGTATTAGTGTAAAATAACGAAGAAATTTCAACCTACATTATTTTTTATTTACAGAGAAAGAACGAAGTAAATATCGTCACCTAAAATGCAAAACAAAACAAGTCCATAAAGTTATAAGGTGTAACATAGCATTGAGAATTGTAAATGTGTAAACTCATTTTTGTATGAAATCCAACAACAATTTTTTTAAACAAATGTACAAATTTATAATTTTACGATTTTACGATACCTCGACGGGCAACCCCAATTTCATCAAAAAAATCGAAATTGAGAGCCAGATATAACCAATATATAACCATGTTATAACCAAAGTTTAAATTTTGTTCAATATGAGTGGTTTCTATTATATCGTTTTCCTTCGCTTGTAAACTTAATAATAATAACTACCTGGTTTTTCCAACGGAGTGGAGATCTTCCTCTGCCTCTGCTTCCCCCGGCGGGTACTAGTTTGAATAATTTCAGAGCTGAAGTTTTTTCGTCCATTCGAACGACACGACCCAGCCAGCGTAACCGCTGTATATTAATTCGCTGAAGTACAAGGTGCGACCCTTCTTGCAACAGCCTATCGTTCCATCGAATGCGCAAAAGAACATAAATCTTTCGCAGAACCTTTCTCTTGAAACTTAGCGCCGACTCATCAGATATTGTTATCGTCCATGTCTCTGCACCATATAGCTGGACAGAGATGATGAGTGACTTATAGAGTTTTGTTTTTGTTCGTCGAGAGAGGACTTTACTTCTCAATTGCCTACTTAGTCCGAAGTAGCACCTATTGGCAAGAGTTATTCTGCGTTGGATTTCGGGGCTGACGTTGTTGTTGGTAATAATGCTGGTTCCAAGATAGACGAAATTATCTAAAACTTCGAAGTTATGACTGTCAACAGCGGCGTGAGTGCCAAGTCTCAAGTGCGACGACTGGAGACATTTCGTCTACCCGACCCATTTGCTTCGCTTCCTTATCCTTTCTATAAAAAACAGAACTAACGGCGCGGTTGTTGAGGCCAATGTTATCTATACCAATATCTTATAAAATATTGTACCGTCTCTATTTATTTCTGCAGCTCGTATTACTTTCTCCAAGATTAGATTGAAGAAGTCACGCGAAAGGGAATTGCCTTGTCTGAATTCGCGTTTGGTATCGAATGGCTTGGAGAGTTCCTTCCCAATCCTGACTGAGCTTTTGTTAATGCTCAAATTCAGTTTCTAGACCACATTACTCCTTATGATACTTTTTCGTATTGTCGGCTTGTGACCACTGAAATAGGTACTTGGTTCAATTAATTCTTCACACTTTGAGAAAACATTCTTGTCCGTAACGAATTTAAGCCTGCTTTCTAAATGTCTGGTTACCAGCCTTTCTGTCCAGTTTATAAAGTTGCCCGCTTAATAGATTGTACTTAAAAACTGCAACAAATTGTGGGACTGGCCAATGTGCATGGTTATTAAAGATGTCCGCTTAATAGAGCGCCCATTTAATAGAGCTTTTACTGTATTTTTTTATGAATTGTTTTTACTGTCCTATCTTTTAAGTCGGTTCAAACTGGACACAGTGTGCTAAATTTAACTAAAATCGGTTTAGTAGTTTAGAAGTACATCGCGGACAAGCAACGTGACACGTAATTTTTATATATAAAGTTAGTTCTTTAACTTTGAATTTAATAAAAGTGCTACTTAATTTTTTAACCAGTCTCCTATTAAGTTATAGTGAGTTTCAAAGCGATTTGGAAAGTCGGTTTGGCAAGTGAGAGATCTGATATCTGACCTCGAAATCCTAGAAGGTATTTGTTTTTCGTTGTTTGAATAATATTCATCAATCCCAACCAATTTCGAAATAAAAATGTTCTCTAACAAATATTTAGGTCACTTTCATTTAAATAACCAGAATTTCTTACCCGCGACTTTACCTTAATTCATATTTCATCCAAATTACGTTTCCTCACCAGAAACCAGCAAGAGGTCGATGAGCTCACGAAAGCCTTCATACACATCTCAATAGAATATATTATTTGACCTTAAGGGAATATTTTGCATTACATTGGCAAATATTTGTACAAAGAAAATCAGAAACCCTGGAGATTCGCTCTATTTATACCTGATACACTGGCTCATTTCGCAGTAGACATCAGAGTGCAAGTCACTGAAGAAATAAAATCGTCTTATCATAATTACTTGCAAAAGCAATAAGTTCTACATCGCCAAGTTGATAGACGTTCAAGCCAAATTATTTATGATGTGGCAATGGGAGAAAAAAAGTGAAAGTGAAAGTGAGCGAAGGACATTTGCTATACAGTTCGCATCGCTCAGTGGCTACTTATGAGCAGCGAAAAGCATAAGGATGTCATAACTTGAGTAGAATTGTGTTGTTCTAACTGAAACTTCTATTTTCAGGCGACTCGGTTTGTCTTTGACTTTTTTTAATCCAAAAAGGCAATTTCACTTTTTTATTGTGCCGCTTACTTGACAGTGACTTTGTATCTGATTTCATAAAAAGTAAAATGACATTGTCACTGAGCTTCCTCTCCCAACCAAATTCACGCTTTAAGTATTTATTATCTAATACTTGTTCCTTCCTTCTGCTTATCTCTTGGCTCTCTTGCTGCTGCTCTCGAATTTTTTCGCTTGATTTCCATTCGTTATTGATAGCGTTAAACTGTCCATGGAAATAGCTTAGCGCATTAGCGTTTTTTTCTCTTTGCTGTGTCATCTTCATTCTTTAATAAATACATATATAATCATACATATACAAACTGTAAATAGATTTACTTAATGTAAATGTATTAGCAGCAAATTGAAACTTAGCATTATTTGTTTAGCGTACCAATAGTGACCGTTATAAATACAATTTCCGTTAGCTGCTGCTTGTTTACCCATTTCACTGAATTTCTTTTTTTCGCTTTTTCCTCAGCTGCGCTGTTTTGCTTTTCTTTCGCGAAAATGATTGACAAATTGCTTATGAAATCAACTTAAGTCTTCCAGCGGCAATCATCCAAAGTTTGCCGCCAGCCAAAGTGTCTTTCCTTCCTTTCATCATAGCAATCTGCACACTTCCCTTCCGTCACCCTGGCTTTCACTTTTATTTTCACTTTCCATTCCTATCTATGCTGAAGGTCGTTTGGTATTTTTCTTATCACTTTGTGTCAGTCTTCGATTTTGCTTAAGCCAAATTTTCCAAGTTTCCTCCATTATTTTTTACATTTTGTGTCTTTCCTTTTTATTTCGTGATCATTTGTAATTTCTTCAGCAACTTTTTATCGGACTTTTTGCTTTGCTGAAGTCTGCTTGTGTACTGAGAGATTTTTTGTGTGAGCACAAAGTTTTATTCGAGCATATTTAAATTAATTAACTTGTGATAAATGGCGAGCGCAAGGACGAAATATCTGTATGTGAACGAATATTATAATTGGATTATAACAAAAAAGCTAAAAAATTATCACGACTTGTTGCATCATAAACGTACATCTAGAAGTAAGCTAAAGGAAACAGTTTTCATTTCTCTATAATAAAATAAGAATTTGTTTTGCTAAAATAGTAAATATTATGTATAATATTGCTACGAATAGGCACAAATATTTTATTTGTTTAGTAACTCAACAGAAATTATTGGGAAGATTATTTATTATCTGTGGGAAGTACCTTAAATTATTCTGCATATCTAGTTTAAAATAAGTATAGGAACTTTTTTTTAAGAATTATAGAGAGCTTAGTGGGCTTAATAAATATTTTTAGGTCCCCGATAAGTGTGATGGAAAATCATTTAAAGCTCAGGCTTGGAAACTCATATGCAATAGATTCTAGATGAAAATTTCTTGAAGCAAATACAAATTACTATTCAACGTTCAATAAGTTAATATACTATACATAACAAATTATTATTCTTACTTTAAATTGACGATGTTTAAACTTTTCTAATTTTTGACGGTTTTCAAATAGCTTTATAGCCAGTCACTATCATCCTTGCTATATAAAAGATAACAAATACAATATACAATTTTTGACTAACATAATTGTTTGATGCATTTCCTTTTTAATGGTGCAATGGGTAATGGAAAGGTTGGTATTTAAAATGCAATATTCCACCGCATAAATTTCAAAGCCATCGGAATAAGTAAATGGGTTGCCTGTTACATTTCGGGATTTGGCAACACTAGTGTTTCAATCTGGCTACTCCCAACTTTATCGTAAAGTTTGGCATTTTTAATGTTATACATACTCAGAACGTTTTAAAATACAAGTGCTATTTGTGCTTTTTGTTTACAGTAACTTAAAATATTCAAATCGGCCAAATAGCGAACATTTTCACCGAGTAATTATTCTTTATCGAATTTCTATTCAGTCGAGATCAAAGATCACTCCAAGACGAATTTCGTGAAGGTCGTCAATAATCAGCTGTTGTTCCGGAGTGTAGCAGGTAACTCTCTTACAAAAAAGTTAACACCCCTAAGGATTTTTTCCGCTCCCATTTTCGGTCGAAGATAAAATCAAGGTATCAGAGGCATTTACATAACTTCTTCTTATTATTCCGTAAATCATATAACGGGGTTTTCAAAAAGAGCGCTACAAAAGTTTTTTAAATAAAACAAAAACGATTTGGGACATCAAAGAAATTTTTAATTTCTGTGAAAGTACATTCAATACCATTGCGTATGGAACCAGATTTCTTTTGCATGGCCACTACGGGCACGCCTGCAGAAGTCCAGCCGCTGAATCCAATTTTCGACGGTTTTCAAGCATAAATCGGCTGATACTGCTGCAGTTTTACATTCGATATTCGAACGAATTTCATCAATCGACGCTGGCTAGTTGGCATAGACCATAGACTTGACGTAGCCCCACAGTAAATAATCTAACGGCGTCAAATCGCAAGTCCTTGGACGTAGCGCTCTTAAAGTTGAGGTCACTGGCTCTGAATTTCGGTAGTAAATTTTAATAATTTCGACTCGTTGTTGGATCGTATATCTTCCATGATGAAATGGCAAACTTACTGAAAAGAAATGTCAAAAGAGCGGGAAAAAATATGGCGTCGTTTGCTGTCCCTATCGGTCTACTTTTGTAGAGTCCCTTATTGAGGAAAGATGCTTGGTACAATCAGATTTGAAAAGTTGAATTAATTTGTGCGATAGAAGGATTATAAGTGTTATTTTAAATTTTAACTGTGTATTTGATTTACATTGCTAAGTGGTTTTAGATCTTGGCGCATAATGAAATATAAAATAATTTAAGGTTGGAAAAAGTGCAGACTGGGCCTTTCAAATCTATTGGTCGGAAGATGTATAATTGTATTTAGTTATGATTACTATCATTGTATTTTTACCTATTATTCCTAGCGCTGGATTCGCTTTAGGCATGGTAAAACAGCATTGTGTGAAAAACTGCTTTAATTTATATTGTCTATTGAACTGAATAAATATCATAAAAAAATAAAACCGATATATTATTAAAAAAAAAAGTGTAGTCGAAAATATTTTAATTAAATTAAAATTTCAAATTTCTAAAATTTAAATTACCAAATTCTACTAATTTAATGTGTTCAAATGTGTAATCAAATATACTGAAAATTTCAATTTAGCATAAGATAATGCGACTAGATAAATTTCATTAAGCTTTGAATTATTCTCTTGCTATTTCTAAATTATGAATGTGGTAAAATGCACACAACTCTCAATTTCATAAACGATATTAACAGTTTTCAAATGGCTCACAGAGCTCACTGTGTGGATATACAAACGCTTAACATTAGTGATGACATTTATATCGATAATAGTCAATTCCATGAATCGCTGCAAGTTTCCGTCACAATGTGGCGCCAATTGAATATTCTAAGCAAAGCCAGGTCCTTCTCCACCTGGTCTTTCCAACGGACTGGAGGTCTTTCTCTTCCTCTTCTTCCCCTGGCGGGTACTGCGTCGAATACTTTCAGAGCTGGAGTGTTTTCGTCCATTCGGACGACATGACGTAGCCGCTGTCTTCAAATTAGCTGAACCATGTCAATGTCGTCGTATATCTCAAACAGCTCCTCCATCGAATGCGATATTCGCCGTGGCCAAAGCGCAAATTATAAATCTTTCGCAGAACCTTTCTCTCGAAAACTCGTAACGTCGACTCATCAGATGTTGTCATCTTCCATGAACAGGAATAATGAGTAATTTATAGAGTTTGGTTTTCGTTCGTCGAGAGAGGACTACTCATTTTGAAGTAACACCTGTCTGACATTATTTTTGGTGTTGACACTGGTTCCAAGATAGACGAAATTATCTACAACTTCGAAGTTATGACTGTCAACAGTGACTTGGAAGCCTAGTTTGATGTATGTTTAATGACAGGAGATTTTTCGTTTTGCCCTCGTTCACTATCGGACGGGAAGCCGTGAGCTGCTTGAGCTTTATGGAAAATGAACGTTTCTGGTCACTCCTAAGTGAATGGCAATCAGAGAACTTTCCTCACTTGCGTCAACTTCTACACATGACTCAACCTCCGAAATTACATACAAAAAAATAGCAAAAAGATGAGAATTTCTGGTAAACAAACCTGATGGGCAGATTTACAAACCCGATTTCTTTCATTCTCTTCTCGTTAACAGTAAGGAAAGACAGGTTGTATCTTCTTGGGATCCTTCAAACCCAATAATTTTCCATGTTCGCAAAAACAAATCAGTATTTCAAATCAAAAAATCAGTCGCGTTACTCTATATAATATTCTCTGCCTTATGTTTTAAAGTTTAATTAATTTTTATTGAACTAGTAGAGTTGGAGTATTGCCTGTTTCAGACTCTCTGCTGTCGGACTCTGAATTTTCCATGCAATGAGGAAAACAATTCTGTTACTTTAAAAAATTTTGAAAATTTAACTTGTAGTATTACAATTGGGAGGACTCAAATTAGAATGGGTTCAACCATGTATTGTTTTGTATTTAAATCCTAATTCATAATGATTTAGTTGCAAAGAGTTTCAAAAGACATCTCGAAAATATTGCAAGGTAGTTGCTGCTAGAACTTGCTAGTGGACCTTAACTTTAGCTAATCCTGAAAGAAATCGATTAAACTCGCAAATATTTTTAAAGTCTCTAAAAGACATCATGTCTACGCAAGCCTCAAATATAATACAAGAGAATTGCATATTTTTTAATTATAGTCCTTAGTCAGTATGACCAGTAACAAATTTTAGTTGCGGACTACGAAATCTGACACATAAGACCGGATTTTTCCTCCTGCTTGAGTGAATAAAGGGTCTTAACAAATTTTCAATAAAACGAGAAATATTCTTGCAAATCCGAAGCCATGACCTTCCGAAGCAAGGTTGAAAAATATTATCAACATTTCCATCTCTAGTAGAACACACATACGACACTCAGCTTACGGATATAAGTACCATTATTTGAGCACTCATTGGTGGCAATTATGGCAACCACAGTCTATGTGCTCTATATTTCACTATCACATTTAAAATCGACAGCCACAGGTTCGCGTATGAATTACTATTAGTTCATACATGAATATATGGTACACGGTAATAGATTATACATTAAAAAAGCTCCCACTTTATATGGTAGAAAGTCAGCGCGACTGAAAATATTATATAATAAAAACATGTGATATTAATTTAATATTTGCGGTTTGCGTGTTGTAATTCAACTGATTTTTTCTGCTGATGGTTTTTGTCAGATTAATGCCTAATTGTGGTTATTAATGCGCATTGTACTAGTAAATAGTGTAGTATTATAATAAAATTTATTATATAATAACTTAAATGGGGGAAATGCGGTTGGTTAATCGTGTTAAATCGGATTGTGCTTTATTCTACTTTGAAAAAAGAAAAGTGAAAATAATGCTGTGTGGGAACAAATACAACGAGTTTTAAGTATTATATACAGCCGTTGACAGCTAATTAGAAACGCAACTTATTTTGAAGTAAATGAAATTATTTTCGAATAAATCACTTATTTTTACCGTTTTCTTACTCATTTTATTGAAACTTACATTCAACTTAAACTCTAACAGTAAAAATTTTAATTAAAAATCCGTTTTTTTTTAAGATTTTGACAAAAATGTGTGGAATCAATGATTTGAGTGCGACAACTAATTAGAAACGAAAATTTTTTATCAGCAAAAAATACTGCTACATACAATATTAAAAAATATTGCTTACTTTCAGTTAGTATTTTGTTGCTTAACCCTTTTACTTTAATACTGCTTCACATCCACTGCGAATTGACGTTATAAGACTCTGACAGCACACCACTAGTGTTGCTTGCCATGACGTCCTAATTTCGTCAAAAAGGACATCCATATTCGTGATATAATATTTTTGGTCCTTACAGCTTTTTTGACATCAACAGAGTTGTGCTCTCTTCAGGCCACTCCAAAACATTCATGGAACAAAAAACTTTTGTGTTGACTTTGCCATGTGATTTGAATTGTTATTTTGTTGGAATTTCCATTTGACAGGCACATTGTCCTTAGTCCATGGCAGAATGACATTTTTTAGGATGTCGACATATTTCTCCTTTTTTAAAATTCCATCAATCATATAGAGCGGACCTCCACCAACCCAGGAAAAGATTCCCCCACCATGATTGAGTCTCCGCCATGCCTCACTACGCGTTAAACATAGCGAGGATCAAATTCTTGTTAGATTGGTCGGCAAACATACCTTCGACCATCAGGATCTATGCGATTTATTTTGTTACATCGCTCCAAACAACATACTTCCATTTATTTGTTGTCCAAGATCAATAAGCGTTGGAAAAGTCTCCACATTCTTTCCTTTGAATTTTAGTTAGAAGAGGTTTCATGAGTGCTGTTCTGCCGTGAAATCCAAATTCCACTAAGCGCCGGGCAATTGTTTTCTTGGATATTTGGACATTATATCGTCCCCTCAATATAACAATAGCGTATGTGCTCATACGCCATTATTTTTTTATTGCATATTTAGAATCTCCATCATTGATTCTATGTCTGGTCAAAATTTCTTCAAATTCTCCTTCCACAAAGTGGGTCAAAATGTCATTGGAAAAAAATGGTGTATAATTTCATGTTCAAAAATTTCCTTCAATAAGTGTATAAGCTCATATGCGCTATTTTGCTTGAAATTGCTACTGCAAAGTTGTTAAAAGAATAATAGTGTATGCGCATTATACTCCATTTTAGCCTGTAGAAATAAATACAATTTATCAAAACTTTAACTCATAAAATAGCTTATAATAATATACACTATTGTTTGAGAAATAGTTTTATTCCGACCATTTCTATACTCCACATAAGCTGTTTTATTTTCAATATAGTAGGGGAGCCCAAAAGGGGATTTTTGCAGTTACTTAAGCGTGTCAGAAAACTTTATGGGAAGAATCATTGCACCTTTTTATGTACCCCTACCAAATATGAGCCCTTAATATGGAGGCGTGCGTTGGAATGAGTTCGTCAGATTAGAGAAAAAAATCGATCCTTCGGGAAACTCGAGCGCGTAAGATTAAGAGATGGTAAATTAAATACATGAAGACGAGTGTATATTTCAATATTCTGACAGTTTGAGGGTGGCTTAGAGAAATGGCAGGGTGACAAATATGTAAAAAAAAAACGTCACCTTGAAATACTCGAGCGCGATAGATTTTTGTTTAATTTTAAAGATAATTCTGTCAGAATCACAAAAATCATATAATCTGACAGTTTCCGTGGGGCGATGCAGGTAAAATCGTCGAAAAAAGTCAAGTGTACTGATCACCAGAGCGTGGTTGTTGTTAGTAGATGCTTTTAATTTATTTGTATATATATATCATATATATGTGTCATATGTATCATATATGATACATGGACGCTGTACACATGGTACAAGAAAATAATTTTGTATCACATGTGATACATTGGACAGGGAACCTGTTAATTAGTTAGTGACAGATGTGTTTTCTGTGGCGAAGAAATATATGAAAAATTCAAAAAGTTTACTCCACAAACTCTAAATAAGTGTGTAACTGTTTTGGAGTATCGCAAAACGAAGCCGGTTGTCAGGAAATCGAGCAACGCTTATGCTACTGTCGAGCTGTTAGAAGAAACTTCATTAAACAATGGCTATCATACCCAGTGTTATAAGCTTTTTACAGCACTTAAAATACCATCTGATTTTGGAAGACAAATTCAAATTGATACAGAAAGTGAGCAGGCACGTGTTAATGTACCAGAACTTTCTGGAGAGAGTCTCGAGATATCTACTCCTAGCACTTTCATAATAGGGGCTGTTGATACAATAGACAAGTAAGTGTTAATGTATAGATTATTTATTATATCGTATTACATAGTGATGTTAAAAAAAAAAATTATTCCTTTCAATTCTTATAATAAAAAAAAGTTCTTATATATATATATATAAATTATACTATATTAATATATTTATTTATTCTTATATTTATATTAACTTTATTATTTTTCTATATGCTCCTTTCAATTCTTATAATAAAAAAAATCTAAAAGTGTAAAAAATTGATAACTGAATTGTTAAGATGTTTTCAATGCATAATACGTGGAAAATAGTGTTATTATCAAACATTTTTGTAAATAAAAGTAGCTAGAAATTTTATTTTCTTTAAAAAATGCCTTTCATTGTTTTTTGAAACTATCAATATTTTTGTCGTAATTTCAAGGTTGATATAATTAATGATTTAAATGTTTTGTTCATCATAAAAAATATTTAGTAATTTTGGTGATCTTTTTGATCTTAATGGACAAACTATAAGAGACATTTTTGTAGAAAATTAAATTTGGTACGACTTTTATTGTCAAATATACACGATTTATCCATATTTTCAACATAACGCCAAATATTTAAAATCTTTATTTCTTTTCATTTTAAAAGTCTCACAATAATTTTCAGTGCTGGTCCATCAACCAACCCTGAACCGTACTCGGATGATTTTGATGATCCGTCAGATGCGGATGAGCAGATCACTAATGAAGATTTGCTATTAAGGGAGTGTTTTATTTGCAACAAATCACGGAAACGCCGTCTTGGCCGCGCTGTGCCATTGGCGGTTAATAAAATACGGACAATTGAATTGTTAAAAAGTGCAGCTACAGAGCACAGCGATATTGAAATGTTGGAAAAAATCAGTTCTTTCGCGGATACTTCTACAATTCCATATCATAAATGCTGTAAGGATCTTTACTTGCGAGAAATTAACAAAAAAACAGAAAGCGATTTCGTTAAAAAACGAAAGGCTTCGAATACAGCTTACGAATTATTATGTGAAATGTTGGAAGAATACGTTGTGAATGTCTGTTTTTTCAACACATTAAAAAAGAATATCAAAAATTATTGATCGACAATGTAAGTTGTTATCAGACTCTATAAGCAGCACTTCATTTTCAGATCGCCACAGATCTACGCTTTCGACGTCGAGAAATCGAAAACGCCGAACTTTTCAAGAAATAACTTTCGAAATGCGCCCATTCACAAAAAAATTAAAAATAGCAACTTGGCATCAGCTTGACATTTCTGCACTCAACAAAGTTCCTGGAAGTTTAATTACATCAAAGCAATTGGATGTGATGTGGATATTGTCGCATAAGCTCAATGTACGTGATACTCCAATGTGGGTTGGATATAATAGTAAAATTGTTATTGACAATTCACCTGTCCAAAAAATTTCGTATTTGACTCCCATAAACGAGTTTCCCACTAAGCATTCCACCGCTTTGAAAACTTTAGAATTGTGTCAAGAAGTTGCAAACGAATGTAATGCTCCATACATTCAGGTTACATACGATTTAGCAATAGTTCGAACAAGTTATTGCATTCAAACTCAAGAATCACCGAAGTTCGATAACATTTTTATTCACTTGGGGGCCTTCCATATCGAAATGGCTTTTTTTAAAGCAGTTGGCACTTACATTGAAGAATGCGGACTCACTAATATCATGACAGAATCCGACCTAATTGGTGCAGGATCAGTTTCAGGTTTTATTACCGGAAAAAATTATAATAGGTGTAAAAGATTACACTCTATAATGGCGTTATCGCTGCAGATAATTCACTTTAATTCTTTTATGTTAAACACAAATTTCACTGTTGAAGATTCTGTAATTGAATATCTTACTGTCTTGTTGCAACTGGAATATGACTCGCCTCAAATACAGCATCCTGAAACACAAAATCTTCTCCAATTATATGATCAATATACAGCAGAAACATTACAAGGCAAACACGGCAAAACGGCCCAATTTTATGCTATGTATATTGATTTCATAAATCTTTACCATTTATTTATCAGAAGTATAAGAGTTGGAGACTTAGACCTGTACATTTATGTTCTTGGGAAAATTGTGAATTTATTTTTCTTCTTTAATCAGCAAAATTACAGCCGGTGGCTAGTGTTTTATTTAAATCAACTTCAACACATCAGCGAAACACATCCTGGCCTCCGAGAGGAAATTGCTAAAGGATCGTTTGGTATTAGGAGAACCCAAAAACCTTTCTCACGGATCCCAGTTGATTTAACGTTGGAGCAAACTATCAATGGTGAAGCAGCACGTCGGCTCACAGGAATCGTGAATCTCACAAATTCTATTGCTGCCAGACAACGATGGGCACGAAATCACGGAGCTCGAACTCAAATTATTTCGCACGTTTTAAAACGTGCAGGAATGAGTAACAATAGGGAAGACGTCGCCGCAGATCTACATCCAGATAGACTTAAAGAACATGAAAAACAAATCGAAGCTTTCATGCATAGCATCGAGCAGACCACAAATCCATTCACTTCCTCGATAGATAAAGATCAACTGTACAATATCTCTACTGGTCAGGCTACTACCCCACAAATAGCTAATTGCTTGCTAAACGTTGTTTCGTCTGGGATGTTTCTTCGCGATCAGTTTATAATGGAATGTAATATGAATCCGGATAGATTTCACAAATCTCTAAAGAAAAATCCGATACTTACTTTTGCCAGTTCAAAGAAGAAGAAGATTATGAAGATTGGACAAAAAGTTCATGAGGTCAAACTGCAGCGGGATTTATTCGGTAGATTATTAGCTCTATCTCTGATTACTAACTTGGATCTTGAAAAGGTACTGTGTTTTCCAATAACACCAGTCCCGTTATCACAATGCCATATAGATGGTTCTTTTAATAAGACTACAAAATCAGTACTAGTTCAAGAACTCGAAAAAAAAATTGAAAAAATGGATCAACCGCCACTTCAGATAGACTGTGTAATTGTAGATGGATTCTTCTTTTTAAACACCTTCCAACAAATGCCGCGCAATTTTGGAGACTTATCAAAGAAAATTTTACAAACTCTTGTAAAAAATTCAACAGATAATATAGCCATTATATTTGATCGTTACTTCATACCTTCGATCAAAGATTGTGAACATGCTCTCCGACGCAATGTAGATGACAAAGATTTTTATATTGCTGGTCCTCAACAAAGTAGAACTTCTGATTTCGCTAAAGATTTAAAAACATAAAGTTTAAAGAAGCATTAGCAAAATTTTTTATCGAGCATTGGGCTGACCAGGAGATGAAATCGATAATTGGTAACAAGAAAATATTCCTAATTCATGATTTGTGTTACGTATACTCTGTTATTGATAATAAAGTATCACGCATGATTGATCATGGACTATCATGTCCCGATCATAAAGAAGCGGATACGAAAGCTGTATTTTTTGCTTGTGAAATGAAAAGAGACTCTACTGTTACCATTAGGACTTCCGATACAGACATCATTGTTATTATGTTAGCCAATATGGAACATATGAAGTCTTCGGTAAAAGTCTGGTTTGATCTCGGAGTAGGTAATGCACGCCGATATATCGACATTTCCACTCTTTTTGAGAAATTAGGCCCACTTGTGTCACAAGCACTACCAGCTCTGCATGCACTGACGGGATGTGATTACAACCCAGCTTTTTACAGGCGAGGAAAAAAAAACCTTTTGACATTTTAATGGGATCTACAACTATGCAAAAAGTATTTGCAAACTTGAGTTCTACAGATTATGATACTGAAGCATTATCTCCTACTGTAGAATCTTTCATCTGCCATTTGTACGGATTAAAAAAGCTATCTGATGTCAATAGTGCTAGAATGGAAATTTTTCATAAAACGTACAAGGTAACTGATACGTCTCAACCCTTCTCATTAAATGTGCGTAACTATGACGCTTGCAACTTACCACCCTGCCGATCAGAACTACAACAACATTTACTGCGAACGAAGTATATTGCGTGTTTGTGGAGGAACGCGCACAATCGTATTCTTACGGAGTTGTCGCCAACAGATTACGGATGGAAAAACGTGGATGGAAAGTTGGAGCCGATCTGGTTTGTTGGAAACCAACTTCCTGAAGCGTACGAGGACATCGTCATAACACCTAATATTTTAGGAGATACTTCTGATGCAGGTAAATCTTTTTTTGAAGACTATACTGTCATAAAAGAAGTAAAAAATTGTAAAGTTTCAAATTTTTTCTTGGTTACAGAAATGCAAAATGACGAGGAAGTTCAAGAAGTGGAAACCAACTTCGACGATGACTCGAATGACGAAAATTGACATGTTTTTTTTAAATTTTATTTTTTCTATTTTCATATAAATAAATTATTAAATTTTCTATACATATATATGTATACACTGCTTTTATTACATCCTGTAACAAAAGCAAGAACCAAACAGAATTCTTCCACTTTTAAACCGTCAGATTAACGATATGCCTCTATATAATTGTCAGATTATCTTTTGGGAAGACTCTGGCATCAAGTTCATCCCCCTGCATAAAAATCTGACGCGCTCGAGTATCTCAAGGTCACCTTTTTTTTTACAACTTTTAAAATCAATAAATGACTTTTGGCCACGTCGAAATTGTCAGAATTTGAAATGGCACACTTTTTAGAGGTTCATTAACATTCGCTTTGAAAATCTGACACGCTCGAATAACTTTTTTTTTTTTTAACCTCTCATTACGGCCCTCAACCTTGAATTAATTGTCAGATTAATATATATCGACTATCAGAAATACAATGCGCGTATATGCCATAAATGACTGACGCGCTTGAGTATTTTTATGTGACTGTTTTTTTTTACATTTTTGAAAATAATTACCCGCTCTTCTCCCCACTAAAATGGAAAACTTCACATAGACTTTCTTTTTTTTTTAAACTTGACAATCTAGTAAGTCTCAATGACGCTCCAGTAACTGCAAATTTAGCACTCCGGGCTCCCCTACTAATACAAATTCGAAAGTTTTATCAGAAATTTACAAGAGTAGTAGCCTATGCGATTTTTACGTTGTTTTGACTACATGAATGCCAAGGAAATATTGTAGTCATTTGAAATTTCAGCTTTCAAATTCATTTCGCAGAGAAAGTTTATTCATTAAAAATATGGATTTTAAACATCTGAGTGAGTATCGTCTTCTATATAATGTAAGTGACGTAAGTAAGGTAAATATCAACAGGTTGTGACACGAAACCACCAGTCGTTGTGGAAATTGCTCCAAAGACTGATGAGTTTGATTTCGCTGTGGGATTGCCGGACATAGAGATACCTCAAAAAGAGGTGTTCAACTTTTCGTTTAGTGGCAAATACAATAAAGAGCTGCCAATTTGTAATCGAAAGCTGCATGATCTTTAAAATTTGTGCAAAAAGAGTGTAATTCCTCGTGGCTCGCAGTCATTTTTTTTAATTTACGAGGTGGAAACAAGCGAAATTGTTTAGATGAGCCAGATGTAGCAGAGGAAGAGAATGAAGACGAATGAATTTCTAGTTATTTTTGATTTACGCAATGTATACCTTCATTTGTCATAATTTTTGGTTTATAATAACCCAAATTGGAAAGTAATGAATAAATGCCACTGAATTAACAAAACTATGAATTAATTACTGTTTTATAATGTTACAAATTGATATTTTTGAGATCAAATATTTTAATAAAAATACCGTAAAATTATTGAATTAAATAGCGTATACCATACAAAATAAAATAGTGTATCAGATACATCATACGAATTCCTTAAAAAATAAAATGGCCTATATCGAGGACTTGCGCTTTGAATAACATAATTATGGTCTTAAAGGATGCGTAGAATAAAGAAACTTGGTAAATTTAAGGACAAGAAACGGTATAATGTACTCATCGAAAAATCCACTATGAAGAATTTTTATTTACCGCGATATTGAGGTTTTAATAGACATCTGATTTGACAAAAACTTTAAACTCGATTTTCTCAAAACCCCAAAAAAATTATACGCTATTGTTATATTGAGGGGACGATATTCTTCTAGAATTTTATGTAGAATGTCAGTGGAACTCTGTTTTTGGGTCTCCTCGGGAGATGGTAGTAATTCTGCGGTATATTTCTGTTGAAGTTTTTCGGGTTTTTTCTTCGCGTGCAACATTGGAAATAGTTTAAAATTCTTTATATGCTTAAAGGCATTGAAAACAATTTCTTTTGAGCATTTGGCCTGATTCGAAATTTGTTTGTACGTCTTTCCAGACTGACGAAGGTCAAAAATGTAACCACGTAGGGCGGGAAGCGTTTACTCATTAAAAAACTTGAATAATACATTTTAGTATATTTTAAACCACAACTTTGAAACACACCCTTACCAGAAATCAATAATACTATTAATAAAAATTTTTATTCTTTAAACAACTGTTTCTAATTAGCTGTCACACTTAATTCACATTCTATATCGTAACGCATTTACTATTTGGGAAAAAATAAAAGAATTTTTACTTCAGAACTACAAAACAGAGTGAATTTAGTAGTAAATAGAGTAACACGAACAATGCAAGACGTTTAGGAGTTTAAATAACGGCATATTAAAATTTTTTATCATTACACTCATCAGCCACCTACAAAAAAGGCAGCGTTTTTAATTAGCTGCCAACGGCTGTATATGTGAAGTGGCTCGTGGGATATGTTAGCAGTGGTCGGTAATCCGGAAAATTATCGATGATAATGAATGATATTTCAAATTCCGAGTGTTCAGAGGCTATTTTCTAAAAACCAAATATTAAAGTCGAAGGTTTGATTGTCATGGTTCTCTGTAAAATTTAAATAGAGTAAAGATACGGCAGTACTTTTAACCGGATTCATGAATATGATTCGGGTATATATCCATATTTTCTCACCAAGTCCTCGGGGTGCACTATTTATCAACTCTGTGCTGTCATTTGCAGATTATTTTGATATGAGTTATTTATTTTTTCTAACTTGCGTTGAAGTAAATATTTAGCTTCTAATTAGTATGGTCCTGTGACTCTGACCCACCGGATATACAAAGTTCTGAAAATAAATTTCCATTTGTCACTTTCAATAATCTGTGCTTTTTTTAGTCTGATATTGCCGTTCACAAAAAATTTAATTAATATTGCTAATATTTTTTTATTCTACTAACACTTTTAAATAATATTTTTGCAATTTAATATTAGTACATACTTAAAAAATACCTTAACTGCCCTTTTGCATATCGAAATATGAACAATAATTTCTAAATTAATCGCATATTTACTAGTTATGCGAAGTTATTGCAACAAAAATAATGTGGAATATTTGTACGGTGATAAAATTTTCATTATTGAAATTTATGTTTGGAATTTAATATACCCTCGTGAAAAATATAATTTTTAGTGCTTTGGAATTTATATTTTAAATAAAGCACAAAAAGAACAAAAATGAAATAGTCTATATTTTATGGGTTAGTTAGCAGATATTTTATTAGTATTTAAAAAAAAAAAGTTATTTTATTCGGAGAGAACTTGAGTGCTATCACAGTGCTCCAACACTTAAAAGTAATTTCTGGTTTAATATAGCGGACATACTCAATATTTTCGTACTTAAAAAATTGGAAAGCACATGAAATCTTCCAACATTCATATCAGATTTTGCGTTAAGATACACCTTGTTAAGAGCAAGTAATTGAAAGAACCTCTTAGATTCTTCTTTGAATGAGAAACATCTCGCCGTCACACAGATCTGCTTAGACTAGGTGGCGCTTGGCATAAGTTTAGCATTTTTACATAGTTTTTCCTTGAAAATGATATTGGTACGATTTAAAGTTAACTATCTTGTCGAAATCCAAACCCAGGTTTCGTAACCCTCATAATTAAAATATACAAGTAATAATATGATTTACGACCGTCCCTTTGATTTTAAAACCTATGCGTGTATGTTGACCAGTACTGATATGCGTATGATTGCGGGAAAACATGTTCTCGAGCTTAATTTAGTACAATGTCAAATCTAAATGCAATAAGCCGAGACCGCAATACGACTTTCTGGTTTGTTTTACACTTCTTATATTGTTGGTATTTCAAATTATAAATTTTGTGGGCATGTTTTTTAAACATATCTGTAATGTGATTTAGCACTGAATATTAATGTAATCCTTATAACATAAATAAAACCGAGATACAACATTTATATTTCGAGGTTCCGTACTTTTTTAAAGAAAAATACGCAATTTTATTGGGGAACGGTTATTATCATCCGAAAGAACATTCCTTCGCACTTATTTTTTTGAAGATAATCTCTTTAAAATGTTGGTCGCGGCTACGTTTAAGATTATCGATCCATTTAGTCCAATTTTTGATGGCTCGTTCGAGCATTTCTACTGGTAACTGGTGAATGGCAAGCGTGATGTTTTGTTCCAAGGCCTGAATAGAAGCAAGCTTATCCGCATAGACTTTAGAATTTACATATTTCTATACGAAAAAGTCTAACGGTGTGATATCACACTATCTTGGAGAACAATTGACCGGTCCAAAACGTGAAATTATCTGCTCACCGAAGTGTCCTCTCAGTAAATCCATTGATTAATGTGATGTGTGGGAAGTGACGACGTTTTGTTGCTACCAAATGTCGCCACGATCACGAACTTCAATTTCAGGCATCAAATAGTTGGTTATCACGGCGAGATAACAATCGCCATTGACGAATGCATTCTTACTAGCACCATTTTTGAAGAAATATGAACTGATGATTCCACCGGCCCACAAACCACACCACAGCGTTGCTTTTTGCTTGTTCACATACCTATTGAACCAGAAATGGGCTTCATCACTGAATAAAATTTGGCTTGACAACGTTGGATCTTCTTGAAACTTTTCCATATTTCGCCCATAAAGCGATGCCGCTTAGGAAAGACGAGCGGCTTCAGTTCTTGCACAAGCCTACGCTGTAGCTGTACGCTTCAATTTAAGATCTCAACGTAAAATGCGCCAAGTTGTTCCATAATTCAGTCCGAGTTGCTCCGAATCGACTCTCCACGGTTTTCGTGTACACTCTCAGCCACGGCTGCTATATTTTCTTCACTGCGTGCTGAACGTGTTATATTCGGTCGAGTATTATCCTATAATGAATGCTGGGTCTCAAGATGGGCGATGGTGCTGCGAATAGTACGGTCAGTAGGCCGATTGTGTTGACAATAAGTTGAGCGAAGCGCCCGAAACACATACTTTACAGAAGGTGAATTTTCGTAATAAAGTTGTGAGATTTGTAAACGTTATTCAGACGGTAGTCTTTTCATGTTGAAATGCCAAACATTACCGAACAAAAATAACGTGACAGCTTGACAGGACGCGTCAAAAGGCTATTGAAAAAAGTACCTGTACTTGGATCACTCGTTGGTGTCTTTGTCTAAACGACATGTATTCGGTTCTTATGGTTAATTTAAACCCTAACTTTCCTTCATGTATAAAACTGCATTCCCTTATTTCAGCTTTAATCACATATAGCAGCACACAGTAAAAATTAAAGGTATTAGTATGGAAATAAATGTTATAGCTTAATACCACATATAATATTTTTGAATAAAACAATTCAATTGCGGCTGCATTACGCTAAGTTAATTGAAAATATCATGTAATTGGCTTTTACTAAACTTCCATACTTTCGTATATGTATTCAGTTAGTTCGATTTTGAATTAAATTAATAGTTGCGCTGAACTTTCGAACAACCGCCAGGTGAAATCATCGAATGCGCATTACATAGCAATTAAAGCGTTTTAGAGGCGAAATGTGCAACAGCACCGTTGAATGCAGCTTTCAGCAGTCAGTAATCAATAATGAATGCGCATTTTATTGCATTGAATTCCTCATAAATTGCTTGGAAATTGAAATGTAAACGGTATTGATATGTAGTCTTAGCTTTTCGTGATAAATGCACATAACTGTGAATACAAGTGAAAGAAAATGAGAAAATTATGTACGTACATTCACATGCAAATGCTTACGAAGGAATTTCGCTGAATATGTTTGTGTATGGGCCTCAAGCAGTAGTGTGTAAGTTCCTTCATAGGTGTATTGAAAATGATATGTGTGTAGGTATCAAGTACTATTTCTAAGTAATTTTAAGGACGACTGAGTATAATTCTTTCATAATTAATCAATAGTGCTGTTTACCTAGCAAACTGTTAGGGTTGGTGGTTTTTGGTATTTTAAAAGGGCTAGTTATATCTGACGAAAAAGTATAAAGGAAGAAGCAGCTTTCAGGATAAACAAAAGTCAACTCTTTTTGTCACATGAAAGCACATATAAAATTTTAAATGTGAAAGAAAATTATTAACACATCAGGTTTTCTCACGATACCAAAACATATATTTTCCTAAAATGTACAAACACCTGACAACCTGACCAACTTGCTATTAAGAAATCCTCATGAGAGTCCAGCATATGTATTTTTAAGCACATACTACGCCCTCAAATTTTTATAATTTTTCATTTATAAGTTAATTTATTAATCCTTTGCAATTTTCCAATTCATGGTTTCCTACAAAATTATGGACAACGTTCACAGAATATTTTCAGGCGAGCTGTTCCTGGTCATTCAGTTTTTCTTTAAAACTTTTATCTTCTATCAATTGTTGTGTTTGTGAAACTACAAAAATTCCCGAATCAATTTTTGCTGCGCTGAGTTCGGGGAATTTCTATTTCAAGGGTATGTGTATAATCCGAAATTCGTGATTAATCTGTTCGCCGAAGGCAAGTTTCGATACTGCGTAGCGTGTTTGGACTTAATGGTAATGTCTTTAGTTTTAGTCAAACGGAAATGACAATCAGTTACAAATCCGTTGGTTCGGCTTCAATGATGAATGTCTATTACATAACACTTATGTTGAACCAAAATAGTCTAAATATCACTGTTCGAGTAATGACGGACTATTGTTGGCTCTCATAATGTTGGTATCTTGTGTCATCGCTACGCTGAAATCATTATTGCTCCTTATCAGTTCTTCAGTTCTTTAGTCAATCGGCTTCTGCCGCTTTGTTATTCTTTTGGTGGGTAATTGCTTTTTGAATCTCACCATAGTAGGGCAATGGAACATCTATTCCATCGTAATCGATTGGAGAATCGGGTTCGCCATTTCCAGATGTTACATTTTCACTGACTTTCCCCTGTTACCTCTATAATTTCGGTATGCTCTGGGCATCAGTCACCAGATCAAATTTTTGGGGGTTTTACAAAAGTATGCTACGGTCTCGAAATATTCTCTTACTCGCCATATTTTTCGTCGAATTTTCGAGCATCCCGCAAGTGTTGTTGTCAATTGTAACGTTGATGTCTGTTTTCTCTCCACTACGACACGGCACTCCTCATCATACCAGCTTTTTTCTTGCCTTTTCCGAAAACCAATGGTTTCTTTTGCAGCGTAAGAAGCTTGAAATGCCGTCCCACAGTGCCCTTACACCGAGTTCAAGGTGAGTGTTCTCAGAGAGCAGGAGTGCAAGTCGAGTAGAAAATCGTTGGACTGTCTGTCGACGTCAATAATACTAAATGAAAAGCCAAAAACTAAAACGAAAATAAAATATTTCACTTTATCTGATTTCTTTTTTCTTACTTAATTCCTTCCAGTTGATTTCAAAATTTATTTTTTTTTAATTTAGCGTCATTTACTTTGTCAATCAAATGATATTCATTGGCATATTATAATCCTCCAATTTAAGTTATAAAAATAAGAAACTATAATTGCTATTTCTATGTAAAAGAAATTGAAATCGAAATTGAAATTACTTAAATCTTACAAACAATAGTTTCCAGGATAAATTTGTTTGTTATTCTATATATGAATTTTGATTATTGCAGAGAATTTAAGATTTATTGGGATTCATTCATTTAGTTTTTATTTATTTATATATTTTTAGGCAATGCCAATGGCGATGAATCGGCCATTTGTATTTTATTTATGAACAAATGTATTTATTAAACTTATATAACATATAACATGAACAAATAGAATCACATATCTTATTTACATATTTTTGGTATATGAATATTATATATGTTTTTAGTATGTGTCTAAATAAGTGTATGTGTTCTAAGATGCTGACGTTTTGTGTTACTATTTGTTCAAGTTCACATAATTGTTTCTTATAAATGCTTCGCTTTCAATTCATTGTTTCATAGTTTTTTTTTTCTGTAATATAAAATAAAAGTTTCGTTCGAAATTATATTTTATGCCAGTATGTTAATTATACCTTATAGTGTCCGTTATTTCCTAAGCTATTTTTTTTTTTGGAAAAGGCGCTCTAAAGTTTCAGTTTTGTTTCAAACTCAAGCTCTTTATTTTAAATTCTAGCCGTGCCTGATCTTTCTTTTGTTTTGCTTGTAACATCTAATTTTTTAACTTTTTTTATTTGACAGTTAAACCAACAACTATGAAGGAATGATATTCTAACACAAAGTTTTTCGCTTTACAAAAAACGCTTCATGATTTTTTTCATAAACCCACTCCGTTGAATATAGTTATACCGGTTCAAGTTTTACACGAGGTGTACCATGTCGTATGAGCAACACACAATTTACAAGACTCTTATATGGATGCTCGGTATATTTGATGCACAGCTTTAACTATGTATAATTACAAAGAAGTGATTATATGGACAAAATCAATAACTCCCTTTTAAAGAGAATAAAATTTTCTCTTTTGTTTTAGAGAAAAAAATTGTGAAGCAAAAAATCCCATATTAATTTCATGCTAAAATTATTTAAATTATAAGAACTTTACAAATTGAAAATGATGAGCTCGTTTACATTGACTAATTTAATTGCAGCAATATAAGGCAGTTTTGGAAAAAAAAATTGTAAAATAACAGTTGGGAACAAAAATGAGTACAAGTTTGTGCTTCGTGTCTCTATAGCTGCATAAGTATAGAAGCAACAAAGAAAATGTTTATCCCTTTAGTCATCTGCAATTCGGAATAAAATTGTTAATAATAAATAAAATATCAAATTCTAAGAAAAAAGTATAACCAAAACAACTCATATGCAATTTTGCACCATGCAGAAACTTTCAGAGAATAGCTAATTTCTAGTAAAAATCCATGACGCTTTATTGCACAAAATACTTTATACAAGGTTTGGCATACTTTTGATCAAATTCTATATAAACTCATTTGTAAAAAGGCTTTTTCATTATTATTATTTACCCCTTGCCAAAACTTCTCCAGATTCATTGGAGTTGATCGGTGTTGTCCAAACCTTCATTTACGGATTGAGATCAGAACTTTATCATTTAGTGCGACAAGCCATTATTTTTGATCACCGAACCCTGTTGAAATATGTCTTTTCCGCAACCATGGTCTGTGAAATATGCAGATATCAGTATGTGAACCCGGTCTTTCACTATTTGCGTAACATGGTTCCTTTGGAGGGTCTCCGCAATGGCAATGCCAGCAATATTGCTTGCCAGCAGGTTGAAAATAATTCTATTTTTATTCGATTGGCCAAATTAAAAGCTTTCAGTTATCTAGTATCTAATTTCGGTGCTCTCTGGCGCATTTCAACTGTTCCTTAACATTCTATATCTGGCAATGCAGTTTTTATTTTTTACCACTACGATATAGCCAATGTTGAGGAGTTCTCTTCTGGCATTCCACTTACTAACAAGCATTTATGGAAATAAATAATAAATACGCTTGCGACCGTCAAAATTTTATTGTGGCGTCAATAGGTCACCTCTTCTGAATGCTTATGGCCACTGACTTGCTTGTTATAAGCACTTTAGATATTATATAATATATATGTGTTTAGTCTGCAAATTTCATATTAATACACTCTATTTATACCTCGAAGAAGGTATACTAATTTGTAACATATAAACTTCCTGTCTGGAAAACTCTTTCATTTTACGAGATATCTTCACGAAATTCGGCATGGATTATCACCTAAGGCAATGCCACAATTTTCGAATAAATTTTTTTGACCGAATCTCTAAGACATACATATAGCTATCAGTTAAACTAAACAATCGTAATCAAGTTATTGTAATAAATCTTTCGATTATTTGAAGGGTATTACAGCTGCGCTGCAAGCGAAGCCAACGTTTTTTCTTGTTTCAAATGCGAACAATCATGAAAAGATTGTACAGTCTCCAAGTTATGACTCATCAATTAGTTTTCAACAGACACTTTCATTCGGCATTTTCATTTCATACTCAGAACTATTTTCTCGTGTTTTAGTTTTCTGTATTTTAGTTGAAATTGAGATTTTACAACTCCATTTACTAGAAAGATGAAATAGGAATTAATTAATTGAATTAGAAAACTACCATAATCCGGAGATAATCTGAAGTGAAAGTTCAAATTACCTTCCGCAATACAAATTGTGATTCAGCGGTCATATTGAGTTAAATAAAAATACTGATTTGTAAAACAAGCTATGCCATACGTTAATGTCACTGTCAAAATGGAATTTCTATTCGTTTTAACCTCGATTTAGAATACATATGTAAATGAGTGCACTACTTTTACTGGTGTTATAATAATAGCTAGACAAATGTCTTGATGGACGTAACCTTAAGGTTTATTTAAACATAAGTTTCAATTAACATCTCTATTAGATAAATATGAATACTCATATAAACATAAATTTGTACTACATTATTACCTAAGGACGAATACATATAATATCAAATGTCTTCACTTTAAAATATTTAACAAATGCTACGTAAATCAATTAGCATTTAATTAATTATGAAAACTCGAATTTACATATTCCATGTTTAAATAATATTTGATTTAAATGAAATGGATACATATGAACGCACGTGAGGCAATTGATTTCCCAGGTGCTTCATAATAACTTCAGAACAATTGCTTAAATATTGATTGTGGATTTGCTTACTTTGAACTTAATTTGCAAAATTTCTATGAGCAGCTATAAAATCAAAATATTTAGTTTCTTATATACAGACGTGGAGTATTAGAAGACCAAATGTTAAGCAATGTTAAATGAATAAGCTTGGAAAATCTGAATAAAATATGAGTTATTTTATGTGGTGGTATGTATTTTCGTGAACCTGTTTGAAAGCTTCCTGTATACAGATATTTTCAATATTAAACAAGGAAACAGTGGACATGATGATATCTTAGTTTTTATTGAAGTCTAAATTTTTTTCATATTCTACAGGAAGACCTCTAACTAATGTTGTAGTAGCCGAACGAAATATTTTGTTGGCGTGAAATGTTTTCTTATTATTTTGGCTCTTATTAAAGCCCAAACGTTCTCTATTACCAAGGCCAATCTAAAGTAGCAATATGGCTTTCTTGTTTCCATTAGGTACAAATTCTGCTCTTATGTTTTGGATCATTGTCTTCTTGTGGCATCCAATCATGGTTGTTTTTGCAGTAATTCATTCAGAAAACCCTTTTTATAAAGTTGTAACATTTTCATGGGGTTCAGATTTTCTGTTAAATACCTCAAGCTCCTAAATCCATGAGCACAGAAGAGTCATTGTGAATCACCGTTTAGGGGTGCTTAACACTATTTTGAATGAATATTTGTTCGTTTCTTAGCCAAACACATCTCAAGGGGTTGAACAATAACAGGTCAATTGAAAAGTCTACCGCCTCACAGAGCAAAAGCAAATTCGTTTATACCCTGAACAGGGTATATTAGGTTTGCCATGAAGTTTGTAACACCCAGAAGGAAGCGTCGGAGACCCTTTAAAGTATAATATAAATGATCAGTATGTTGAGCTGAATCGATTTAGCCATGTCCGTCTGTCTGTCTGTTTGTATATATAACTAACTAACTAACTAACTAGACCCTCAGTTTTTAAGATATCGTTTTGAAATTTTTCAAATGTAATTTTCTCTTCAAGAAGCTGCGCATTTGTCGGAATTGGCGATATCGGACTATTATAACATATAGCTGCCATAAAAACCGAAAAATCGGAGTCAAATGCTTGCATTTCCTGCAAATTTGTTTTGGTTTATTCTCTAAGACAACGCTACAATAGTTGAAGAAATACGGGTACAAACTGAAAAATCAAAATTAAGTTCTTATGTGTCAAGAAATGTTCATGAAATTTAGCAAGGACTATTGCCCAAGGTATTTTTCCAATAAGTTTATGTTAATAATAAAAGGTGCGTTCCAAAGTAAACAGGACTTTTTGAATCTATCCTTGGTGGAGCCATCTATATCTGTACCTATATCGACTGGTGCGTTATAATCTGCTATCGTTATCGATTGTCCAGTGAGAATTTCATGACATTTCATGGAATTTGATCGGAAGTAAAGTTACTGCGTTTTAAGTGTCAGTATGTTTGTGTTATCGGTGCGAAAATGAGCTTCGAACAAAGAGCCTACATTAAATTTTGTTTTTAAAATTGGTAAAACTTTTACCGAAACGTTTTAATTGATGAAACAAGTTAATGGCGTGAATTCATCAAAAATCAACCGAAATCATCATTGAAATTCATGGAAATGGAATTGAACATCTCCAAAACATCGATTTATCGCATTTTGACCGAACATTTGGGCTTACGACAGGAGTGTGAACACTTTGTTTCGCACAAATTGACTGACGACAAAAATTGCTCAGAATCCAACATTCGAAGAACGATTATTTGACCAAAAATTACATTTTAACCATTAACCACTCTCCATATTCACCTGTTTACTTTGGAACGCTCCTTGTAGTATATAATATTACCTTGACATTCCATGTTCCAGTGCGATAATGAGTGAAATCGGATTAAAACTGCGCCTACTTCCCATATAGAATACTTTTGAAATCCATCTGATTCATTCCCTTTCAAGTATTCAAATGTGGGTCAACCTGTGAGATATATTATTGAAGTTCGGAGATAATTATTTTCTAATAATAGTAAGCCTTTATGTCAAAAATAGGTTGGATCGGTTAAATATTTTCTTACTTAGTTTACATAAAGAAATATATTCGAACTTCCAGCTGAATTTATACCGCATATTTTTCTAATAATGATGCATCTTTAGACAAAAGTTTTTAAGATAATGTGAAAATTGGTCTTCTTCTTCTTAATTGGTGTAGACACCGCTTACGCGATTATAGCCGAGTTAGCAACAGCGCACCAGTCGTTTCTTCTTTTCGCTATTTGGTGCCAATTGGATATTCCAAGCAAAGCCAGGTCCTTCTCCACTTGGTCCTTCCAACGGAGTGGAGGTCTTCCTCTTCCTCTGCTTCCTCCGGCGGGTACTGCGTCAAATACTTTCATTGCTGGAGTGTTTTCATCCACACTGACGATAGGACCTAGCCAGCGTAGCCGCTGTCTGTCAGTCCGCTAAGCTAAGTATGTCAATGTCGTCGTATATCTCGTACAGCTCATCCTTCCATCGAATGCGATATTCGCCGTGGCCAATGCGCAAAGGACCATAAATCTTTCGCAGAACTTTCTCTCGAAAACTCGTAACGTCGACTCATCGGTTGCTGTCATCGTTCAAGCCTCTGCACCATATAGCAGGCCGAAGTGGCACCTGTTGGCAAGAGCAATCCTGCGTTGTATTTCTAGGCTGACCCCCCCAATGAAAGAAAACTTGGTCTAGTTGCCATATAACTCAAAAAGGTTATGTATGTGCAAATTTTTCCTTGGCTTTGATCCTTGCACGTTTCAAGAGTATAAAATGGTCGGTTACACCCGAACTTAGCGCTTCCCTACTTGTTTCAATGTGTAGTTTTGAAAGTATAGGCTTGATTACAGGTCTGAGGAATCTGTCCGTAATATATTTATATACATAACCAATGTCATTTAAAACAAAATTCTGGTATCTTCTCTTAGACTGAGCAGTATTTTCTTCCAAAAGGAGAACAATAGCTTTGTTCTCACTTGTAGATGTCACGTTATTCCTCCCTCTATCTGGCTTTTCATCTATGTTTCCAGTTTCTACAACATAGTCCGTTATTCTCGTATATAAATAATGTGCAGTTTTTTCAGTAGGCCATTTGAAGCCTTTAGAATGCTTCTCTGGAAAGGCTGCCTCAGAACGTTTCTTTTATTGAGCACACAATTGAATGTAACGCATCAGTGTTCGCAATTGAACTTGTGTTAATGGGGTTTCTACTGTTTGAGATTAAAAATATCACTGTTTGTTTTTTCAAATTGAATTCTGTGATATACAAAAGTTATCAGCTGTACTGTATGGTGGAGCCGTGTCAATCGCGCTAGTCCACCGAGGCCTGCCGTAGAGGTGTTTTTCTCAAAATCATGCTTTCAAGTTTGTGGAAGTCCTATACGCGAAATTTGAGCAAGCGCCATGAAAATTTTTAGACAAGTTCGTCAAAGCTTATGCATCCGTGGTACTAGAACTCAAAAAATATTGAACATTGTACATTTAAAAAAATAATTAGCAAAAAAGAGCAAAATGCCGATTTTTTGAACTTATTGCCTTATTTTTGTCTTTACCGCATTTTCTCTTTCGTTCTAGTACCACTTGCACTATGACGACGCCCCACATAGGTTTCTGCTAGTGCATACTGCGGGTAATCAAGAAAAAAATGAAAAAATCAAAATCACGCCCCCTTTTTTACGCCCACCTCCCATAAAAGGTGAAACTTAATTTTTGACCTACAGCACTGATTTTTGGTACATAGCATTTTTATGACATTATATATGTTGGTGTTAAATATTCAATAATATCCGCCCACTTTTACGCCCACCTCCCATACAACTAAATTCTCTTTTATCAAGTCTCTTTTAGCAACTTTTTTACATCTTCGTGACATTCTAATTTTTATACTCTCGCAACAATGTTGCTAACGAGAGTATTATAGTTTTGTTCACATAACGGTTGTTTGTAAGTCCTAAAACTAAAAGAGTCAGATATAGGGTTATGTATACCAAAGTGATCAGGGTGACGTGTAAAGTCGAAATCCGGATGTCTGTCTGTCCGTCCGTCCGTCCGTCCGTCCGTCCGTCCGTGCAAGCTGTAACTTGAGTAAAAATTGAGATATCATGATGAAACTTTGTACACGTGTTCCTTGACTCCATAAGAAGGTTAAGTTCGCAGGCAAAATCGGCCTACTGCCACGCCCACAAAATGGCGGAAACCGAAAACCTATAAAGTGTCATAACTAAGCCATAAATAAAGACATTAAAGTGAAATTTGGCACAAGGGATCGCATTAGGGAGGGGCATATTTGGACGTAATTTTTTTGGAAAAGTGGGCTTGGCCCCGCCCCCTACTAAGTTTTTTGTACGTATCTCGGAAACTACTATAGCTCTGTCAACCAAACTCTATAGAGTCGTTTTTCAGGCATTTCCATATACAGTTCAAAAATGGAAGAAATCGGATAATAACCACGCCCACCTCCCATACAAAGGTTATGTTGAAAATCACTAAAAGTGCGTTAACCGACTAACAAAAACGTTAGAAACACTAAATTTTACGGAAGAAATGGCAGAAGGAAGCTGCACCCAGGCTTTTTTTAAAAATTGAAAATGGGCGTGGCCTCGCCCACTTATGGACCAAAAACCATATCTCAGGAACTACTCTACCGATTTCAATGAAATTCGGTATATAATATTTTCTTAACACCCTGATGACATGTACGAAATATGGGTGAAATCGGTTCACAACCACGCCTTCTTCCAATATAACGCTATTTTGAATTCCGTCGGATGCCTTTTCTGTACAATACGTATATATACATTAGGAACCAATGATGATAGCGGAATAAAACTTTACAAAAATACGGTATTTGAAAAATATGTAAATGACGTATAATGAAATCTCGATTATCACTTTACCATGCGAGTATAAAATGTTCGGTGACACCCGAACTTAGCCCTTCCTTACTTGTTTTAATTTTATTTTAGTACGAAAAATGTTTATGTACGGATCCGAAGACATTAATAAGTGATGCATCACATCTTCGTTAGTGGATATGCGTCCCATTCTTCTGGAATGATACATCCTATAGTTCCTGTAATCCTTGTTATATATATATTGCATACTTTTGGGCGGTAACTTGCCATTTTAGAGTATCTCATTGTTTTTTTCAAGGGGGGCAATTTGGGGCAGCTGAATTTTTTTTTTATCGTTTAGCTGAGACTTCAGGCTTTAATTCGGTGTATGTATGTCGACAGCGGTAGACAGCGCTAAAAAGATGCACCACTTTGAATTTGAAGAACATTGAAATTTTGACGTCCAAATTATGTTGTTCCACAATATTTTTATGCATTATTTTTTTCAATGGATTTTGAAGCAAATTTTTTCTTTGATACATATTATAAATGAAAAATAATAATAAAGTTGAATTTCAATAGTTGTTTTATTGTATCAATGATTTGACTTTTGAGTAAATTTTTTGCTAATTTTGATGTTCTCCACATTCACCAACTTTGGGCAGTTCTGGACAAAAAACTAACGCAGATAGAATCCTAATACTTTGGGAAAATAATGTATAGATAGTTGGTAACAAACTGTGAAATTTTCATTCAAATCAGACAACAATCCATTTTTGAATTTCAGCCACGGAAATCCCAATGTGCGCCCTACAACCGTTGTTCGGTACTCCCTTTCTCCCCTTTACTTTATCACAAAAAATTGGAATGCTTCAATCAACTTTTTGCGACAATTGTGCTAAAATTTTCATTTATCTATATAAATTTCGGAAAAACAGTTCCAAAAAAATATGAACTTTGTTCGCTCGAAGGAAAATTATCATTTTTTGAAGGCATTGTATTTTAAATTTTCGGGCCCTATCTGTCAATGTTTGGTTTAGAAAATTTTCAATGGTAATGTTTTAACTTTCAATAATTTTCATGTTCTCATTCTTTTCATATACACTACCAAAAATTATTTCGTGGTACGCTATACATTATACCAAGGGCTGATTTATTTCTTTATACGCGAAGGGCTAACTTAATTTGAATATATGTTCCTCAGATATATTTAAGAGGGGATAACTCAATAACTCACAGTATATATAAATTCGCAGGATATTATACCGGCATAAGATATTGTACTTATCCGAACTTATCAACCTGGTATTATGTCTGAAAAATTTAATCAGTTCTTTCCCAAGCAATTTTCTTCTTAAAAAACGTCACATTAAAAGCGTAAAAATAATTAATTAATTACTTAAATTTAATCGAAAGCTATATAAGTCAAATATAGTAAAATAATATATATGTATAAGTCAAAAGAAAACCAAATAGTTTTTGTTGATCAGTTAAATTACATTTATGTATCTATTTTATTGTGAAATAAAATAATTTTGCATTGAACCTCCGGGTCAGTACATACATATATATGATTATATTATTTAATTGCAATAGAATATATTTCTGCCTAAATTTTCTTCAAATATGATAAGAAATAATAGTTTGCAACGAAGAAAACCAGAATTTTCCCTCCTACTCTAAAAAAAAGGTAAATTTTCAAGAACAACTCTTTACACATGGCCGCGCCTAAAGATAGACCATATGATGTGTATTTGCTACCTTATTCGCCCAATACATTGACTTATTCTCGACTACTTCCAGTTACTTTAAAGGAAAATCACAAATACACACACAAAGTGGCATTTGTTGTCCATATTGCTGTAACCTTAGCCTTAAGTATGCCTAGCCCATAAGTATGTGCTCAAACACAAGTTGTTGAAATACTTGTATGTGCAACAACAACACATCAGCAGAATCATCCCACTACCTGCGCGTATTATATAATTTGGGCTACAACAAAAAAGTTTGGGAAATTGAAAATAATTTCAATTCTTTTGTGCGGCTAAACAAGTAGAAAGCAACTGGAAAAAGTACACAATGCTGGCAATTTTCGTGTATAAACAGAAGCATACACACAGGCGCGCATATGTAGACTGTCTTATACGCCTACATGCTACCGAGTTGATTGCATGTCGTTACAAACATTTTGTATTTCATTTTTGAGGGCGAACGCAAAGAGTCCGACAAACAAGCCAATGGCTTTGTTTCCGGTAAAGTAAAAAAGTAAACCTCATTTCAAATACTCGTCAAAAAATGAGAAATAAAGCCCAATATTTTACTATAAGGTGCCCTACATCGAACTCGTTCGTGTATTGTGGTTTAGTTTGATACCCTTTGCGGCATGTAAGTAAAGTTATTTTTTCGAAATCATTTAACCGGAGCTATTGATGAGTTCCATATATTACTTTTCTGATGTGTTGTTTCTGCTATCTTTTGTTTATAGTATTTTCTGTGTTTATTTTTGTACTTTGCAGAACTTTGTATGATGTTAGGACCAGCTTACATGCCAGCACATGCATAAAATAATAATAAAGTCGTTAGCTTGCAAAAGGCTTAGGTTTAATAAAATACAAAGTCCTTAGACAAAGAGTAGAAAATGATTCTAGAATAAAGTGATGACCAAAGTGAATTTAAATTTTTGAGGAGGCAGACTGAAACCGAGACAAATTGTTGGTCAGTGTTATACGAAGTCATGTGTTCATAGTGGAAGTGAAATGTAGAAGGAAAAAGAAGACTGAGAGTGTAGAGATGATATTAGAACAATTGGGCAACACATTAAAATGTTCTAAGTTGCCTGTATTTTTGTATATTTGTTATATTTCTTATGTGCATACAATTTTGAACGCACTAGTTTTCACACACTTCTGGATTACAGTTATTTTTTCGATTCGCCACTTTCGCAAGTGCCTCTCTTAAGTATTACATATCCAAATCTTTACGGCACAACAAAATCTTATAAAGCCTTAATATTAGTTAATATTAAAAGTCATGAGCCAATAATTACATCTAATATATATGGGCTCTGTACTCTGGAGTTCCTGCAATATTCACTAATATCACTGTAATAGTAAAATGACAAAATATCTGTTTAAAAGTCTATAGCGTCATTACATTTTTCACAAGAGATCACTCTTTCGATGTAGTCCATAAAAAGGTCTAATGGGAGAAGGAAATCGTTAAGCCCAGGCATGTAGCACAATTATCATCCTTGGTATACGCAGCGCACTGAAACGCTGAATTGATAGGATTTTAAATTTCCAGCAAAAACATTATGCCTATTTGGTTCTCTTCTTTAATTAAACCATCGTTTGTTTCCACGGTTTTAATGAAAAAAAGGACTGTTAATGCTCCATCACAGACTAAAGACGGCCACTCTCTAGAGTTCCATGGGTTCAATCTTGATTTTCCAATTCTCATATAATAGAGTTTTGAGTTTTAATAGAAGTCGCCTACACAAAAACTTAATTTGTTTAAAAAAAACATTTTTATCTCTAATTATAATGTTCAAATATATTTTTGACCTTTTCTTACGCTCTTCAAACTTACCATTTATATTCTTGGAGCCAAAATACTTAAAAATACAGAAACTTATTATTATTCCAACTTGTTGAAACAAAATGTTGCCGAGATTACGAGCTTTTTGCTTCTTTGCTCCTTTATATGGCCACTGTAGTAAATGCCACAAGGACCTACCCTTCTCAGTCCTTGTCCCGTTCATCGTACTTCTTGAATAGTGGCTTTTATTTTTACGAGGACATCAACAAACTGGGCAGCGGCACCTTCTCAATTAAGAGACCGAACATTCCAGGTGCATGGCCTTAAACCATAATCCGTAATACATTTACAGGGGTCGTTATCAAAAGGCGCGTGTTTTCTTCTTTTCTTGGTAGTGTTTTTTACGTGGCGGGTTCCACACCTAACTCACAACCCTGTAGAGGGGGTGTTTCGCCTTCTCACTTTAGCTCGCCTTCAAATGAATGTTCTTTGGCTACCCAGAGGATACTTGGTCAAAGACCAGAAGTAGTGAGCTGCTTGAGCCATGTGTAAAATAATCGTTTCTGGCCACTCCCAAGTGAATGGCGATCAGGGAACTTTCCTCACTCGTGTGAACTTCTACACATGACTCTACCCTCGTTCTTCGTCCAGTTCACGAATATAGTCGTTGTGAATTTAGTGAAGGAGCATGGCTCTTTGCAGAAAGGAAGCGTTTTTTTCTACGCACGCCATCATTTCTGGTATAATGTCAACCATTTAATGGCGTCAATGACTGGTTCATTTGCTAAGTTGTTTGCACTTGTCCACAGTAAAAAGAGATGTTATCAATGAGTTCGTTTACTTGAGCTTGTGGAGGTAAGAGTATAATAATATTAAACCAGGCCACTTCTTCTATATTTTCCATTGGGAATTGACATTTGATTGTAAAAACACTACACACTGAAAATATCAAAATTATTATTTCAGCAATCAGTTCTTAAAATCTATATAAATAAAAATGAATCGCCAAAATGTATGTACGCTCATAACTTTCATCCGACTGAACCAAATTTCAAAATTTTTTTTTTAATGTTCGTTGAGGTTCAAGGATGGTTTTTACGGAGAGAAAAATTCGAATAATTGTCGGAAAACTCCTAAAAACAGCCCTTTTATTTTTCCCATACAAACGAATGAATGTTTGTTTGTTAGTAACGCTAAGAGAATGACTGCACCAATCTTGATGAAATTTTCAGAGGTTGTTCGTTGTTGATAGGCGAAGGTTCAGAAATAAAAATACCTAGCAAAATAATAGGAAAAGTCGGAAAATTGGATAATTCCAAAACGTATACATTTTTTTTCAATTTTTGTTTGTTTTGTTTTTAAATATTTTGATTTGCAAATTATTTGAATCGTTCAATTTCGGTCGCTTGCTTTTTTATTCCGGCTATTCAAAAGAAAAATTATTGAAAATTATTCAGTGAAAACTTTACGTGGGTTTCACACAAAGAGGTCATTTGCAGATTGAACTTTGTTACAAAGCCACGAAGAGGTCGCCCTAATATCAGTCGGCGTTCTTTTTGCCATCAACGTATGGCAGCCTAAGGCAAGGCAAGGCAAGGCAAGAAGTACTTCCAGGATGCGGTGACAAACGTGCGGAATTATGGATCGCGGTCAATCAGCAAGCGATCGTCACGATGTCGTATATATGGTGCTGTTGGATCCTAGATGTACTTTGTTGAGTGGCAAAAGAGAAGTTTTCCGCATTCTTCTTTCGATGATGGTTACACCAGATCAAATTGATGAAATCATTTCTGCGGAAATTCCTGATGCAGAGAAAGATCCAGTATTATACGAAGTGGTGGAAACCAATATGGTTCATCTTTTCGGTTTATATGTCTGACAATAAATGCATGAAACACTATCCACGCGTTTTTCTTTCGGAAATACAAACTGGAAATGATGGATATCAACTCTATCGGCGTCGCTCACCAGATAACAGAACATTCAGCAATCAACTTACAAGAGTTAATATCGAAGTTGGCAAGACATGGATCGTACTATATTCACCATTATTGTCTAATTCATATTCAAAACTCATATCAATGTTTAATATTGCAGTTTGGTGAAATCGATAAAATACGTTTGTAAGTACATCACCAAAGGAAGCAATATGGCGATTATTGGTCTTAAACGATACGGTCGATACGTGAACTGCAATGAGGCGCTTTGTAGGATATTTACTTTTGCGATTTATGAACGTTTTCCAACTGTTGTGCGTCTCGCAGTTATTTTGGAGAATGACCAAAGAGTGTACTTCAACCCAAAGAATACAGTACAGCCAGTGGAAATACCGCCAGCAACAGAATTAACATTGACGAGTTTTTTCTCAACTTTCGTCAGTGATCCGTTTGCGAGAACATTGCTCTATTCGGAAATACCATGATACTATACATGGAATGCATCGTCGAAGAAATAGTTGCGCAGAAAGCAAGCCCAACCAGTACATTGACATCCAGATGTGTTCTCAACTAATGCATTAAGACGAATTTACACAATCCACCCGAAAAACGATAATTGCTTCTACCTTCGGTTGATTAATGTACGCGGTTCAACTTTATTTGAGTCGTTGCTTACTGTGAATGGTACGGTGTGTGCAAGTTTTGGAGAAGTAAGCCAGCAATTACAATTGCTGGAACACGTTAATCACTGGAATGAAAATGAAGTTCGCACACTTTTCGCGATAAACATTTCGACATATCAGCCTTCAAATCCGCGTCAATTATGGGATACGAACAAAAATGACATTGCCGAAGGCATTTTACATCGTGTTCGCTAAAAATTGGAAATGATACAATTTCGGTTGATACTTCCGGTGGTTCGATATCAATTCCATCTTCCTTTGTCAATTCACGAAAGATGAACTCATCACAAATGTTCGGACATTGGCCAAATTATCGTAACTACGATTCTTTAAGTGCACGCGCAATGTTAGCTGCCAAAAATACCGATGTTGTTGACTTAAACTGGAAGATTCAAAGTCAAATTCCGGGAGACTTGCGCTCATACAAATGGATCGATCGTCTTGACAATGAAGGTGACGCCGTAAATTATCCAGAACAATTTCTAAATTCTTTGGAGAGGCTTGGTATCCCACCGCATCATTATGCTTCCCAATCTGCATGCGCCGAAACTTGGAATGGAACCCGACTGATTGTGACGCACTTATCGAATACAAGGGTCAGAATGCTTGATTCTACGAATTCTTCTGAGTTCTAACAATTTCCCGTTTCAGTTTAAACGTATTTCGTTTCCAGTTTTGCATTTGAGATGACAATCAACAGGACCTAAAGATAGTCGCATAGTGTAAGGCATAAATTTGGAAATGTTATGTTTTTCACACGGCCGTGGCGTGCTCACGAGTTGGAAAACCATCTTTTCTTACACCGGAACAGAAACCAAAAAATGTTTATCAAGCGTTACAATGAAAAAAAAAATGAAGTGATAAATTTAACTTTCTTTTCATTTCAAAACACATAATTTCACGCAGGACAACGGCTCCGGGGTCAGCTAGTTAAAATATAAAAGCGAAAACAATCATATTTCTCAGAATTCTGTCCTTGAAACCAAAAAAAAATCAGTCATGACTAGACATAGGGTTTTTCAATATTTGAAAATGTGATCGCTGTCATGATTTAAAAAAAATTTACCAATTTTGGAATACTCTTGGCATTAAATAGTTCGCGCAGAACTGGGTTTGGAGCCCGATATCTCGTAAACTGACATATTTTCGATTAAAAATTTTGAAAGACATATTGTCATGTCTAAAGTAGAAAAATTTAAAAAAAGAGCTTTTTAAAGATATATGCAATCGTTTTTTGTTAACAGCTATAATTTTATTTCAAGTATTTTTTGTATATTTTTACTAGTGACAGTAATTTGTTATTTGAGCAACTTACTATGTTAAAATTGGTCTACAACACTAATCAAACCTTGACTATATGAAGCAGCGCTCAAAAGTAGTCAGCAGAGACATTTTTTTATTCCTATGTCAAAAAAAAAAAACCTCCTCAGAAGTAAAACGACTCGGAGTTAGTACTCTCTTCTAAGAGTAACATAAGTTATTTTTGCGCAACTTTGCGTAGGTAAATATTTAAACGCAAAAGCGAAAGAAGTTTAACTTAAGTTACGAAAACAGTTAAAACTTTGGCAAATAGTTTGTTGAAAATTATATGAATTACATACACAGTCGTAGCAGGAGGCGACTAATGATGCAAGTGACATTCAACAGGAGCGTCAACAAAAACAAACAATTACTGTATGTAAGAAGGTAACGAAGTGTACATATGTATTTAAAAGTTTGTGTGAAAGAACTATCGAGTCAATGTGTGCTAAAAGTCAATCAAATAATGGTGACTTATTCCAGCTGCCTTAAAGTTGAGATCCCAGCAGACAAAAAAGGGAGTCATCGAGTAGAGAGTGATTGGATAACTAGTCATTTTCTCTAAATATATGTTTCGCTATCCTGTATCTGGTTGTATATTTCAATCTCTTCTGAGCTATTTGTCCAAGTTGGGTATTTAGCTCTCACTTCATCGTACCTAGTAAGCACGGTGTTTTCAATGCCTCTGAATCATCCAGATAATCTGCTGACTTGGCCAGCTTGACTGCTTTTCATTGCCGAAAATGTTCCTTTGACTGGAAACCCAAATTATGAATAAGTAAAGTTGATCTGAAAGTGAGCTTAGTGACATTTGTTGCCCACATTGAAGCTTAACTTTGACGACAACAAAACTATTATTCACAATGAAATTTAGCACTGCATCCCTTCAAATAATTTTCTTGGGCATTTTCAACAAATATATTATTTCGAGAAAGTGGTACACCACTCTAGTCGCAATAGTTCCTAGTAAATTCAATAACATAAACATTTGACTACCCCAAACGCCATTTTTTTCTGACTATTGCGGGTTAATAATCTTGATTAACTTGGTACTCGTTAGCGGGGTTTTACTTTCGAACTGGGTACTGGGTAGGGATAGTTATATATTGAATAAATATTTTATTTGAAGACGCAATTCTTTTAACATGCGAATAAACTTGAGACTTTTGCACACAAGTAAGCAAACAAACACATACATATATACATATAGCATACAAGGAAATACTCTCCACATGAGTGACTAGGTTGCACGGCTCATTTCGCTGCAATGTTGCCAATACTTCCCCGCCACATATCGATCCAGCCGCAATGGTTAGTCTGAGCTCTCTAATTTAAAGTTCACTTCATTGTTATTTGTCGATTGGAAAGTTTTACTTTTCTGCTTTGCTTCTTAAAATTTAAACGTTCGCAAAAGCGGGCAGGCGCAGAGGCAGCAGTAAAATTTGTGCAAAATCGAACTTATTCAATTTAAATGGCATCCTGCTTTGCTATTTCCTAATACTTACGACTTACGCCGAAGTTTTGCCAAACTAAAGTACTTAGCGGGAGAGAAGCCCACAGTGCTGTAGAGCTATATATGTGGCATACTTGAATACATTCATACATACACGCTCGTATAATAAAAGTGTTAAAGTTGGGAAAACTTCGATGCTTCCTGGTGCGCCCGAACTTGTGAGAATGTGGCGTGATTAGTTCGACACCGAAGAGCTGAGTACTTCTTGACTTTGAGCCCGTACTGTGTTAGCACGAGTTGGTAATTGTGCTCACTAGGCTAGATTCGTTCGATTTTTATGCTTCTGTAGTTAGTTTTTGGTTTATTGTTATTGCATGCATTTTTAGAGCAAAATTTGAATGAGAGGTTTTGATTTATTTTATAATTTTTCTTGCTTGAAAATTTTCATTCCTTTAAGTAATTTGTCTTCAATTGCGGAATATCAATGAAATCAGTAAAGGTAGTGAGAATGCATATCTTTTAATTAAATATAAGGGGGATATATTTCAAAGTTCCCTACTTTTTTAAAGAACAAATACAGAAACTTCAAATTCAATCGGGAATGTTTATTATAATTCGAATTCACTTCTTTTTGAAAATTGTTTCTTTCGAATTGTTGGTCATCCGCTGAGTCCAACTTTCTATGATACGTTTGAGCATTTCGAATGAAAACTGGCGAATGACACGTGTGATGTGAATCGAAGTGGAATTGTCTGCATCGGCTTTAGCCAGAACTTTAGACAGAACAAATGATTTTTCAATTTATTTCATTCAAAATTGTCTCCTTCTATTTCAATACAGCTCTTTGCACGGTCCAAAAGCATCTCGAACGAGTGTTTTAGCTCGTTGGCCGGTAGGGCCGCCAGTATGCCGATGCAAGCCTTTTGAATCGCCTCTACTTCTGCATAGCGCTTTCCTTTCATGTTCAAATGCATTTTTCCGAAAAGGAAGAAGTCGCACCGAGCCATATCAGGTGACTACGTGGAGTGGTTAATGGTTAAAATGTGATTTTTGTACAAATGATCGTCGAAATCGAATATTAGATATTGTGCAATTTTTGGTCGTCAGTCAATTAGTGCGAAACAAACCGTGCACACACCTTTCCTAAGTCCAAAGGTTGGGTCAAAATGCGATAAATCGATGTTTTGGAGATGTTCAATTCCACTTCCATAAATTTCAAAGATGATTTCGGCTGATTTTTAATGGATTAACGCACTGATTAGATGGAATTTTCGGTGATCACGGATTTCACGCATTTCTTTACACCAATCCACACGAGCCTTTTTTTGAGCGATTGTCAAATTGTGCGGGATCCAACGAGAACAAACCTTTTTACGGCCAGGTGTTCATGCAATATCGAATGCATGCTGGTGGGAGAATTGCATAGTCATGCCTCTATCTGAAGGTATGTTACAGGACGGTCTTGCATTATCAGTTCACGTACGGCATCGATGTTTTCTGGCACAACGGCTGTTTTTGGACGACCTTCACGGAATTCGTCTTTGAGCGAGCGTCGCCATGATTGAATTCGTTGTACCAGTTTTTCACAGTGCTATGGGATGGTGCTTCATAGCCATACAAAGATTTTAGTTCATCGATGCACTCTTGTCGTGATAATCCACGTCGAAAGTTGTGAAAAATGATCGCACGAAAATGTTCACGAGTTAATTCCATTTTTTGGCCGAGATGAATTTTTTAATTCTCTGTAAATAAAATAATTCACGATTAAATAACAAAACGTTCTGAGTGATGTTATGCTAAAAAATGTCAAACTTTCCAATGGAAATGTCAGATTGCACCTGGCAACACTTAGTGTTGCCCTAGGCCAGAATATATATAGCAGCCCTCGTATTCAAAAAGTCCTGTTTATTTTGGAAAACACCTTGTAGGTTGGTTGTCATCCATAGGAAAACACCGGACACGTTTTGTTTCGACCGAGTCGGACCATAGGGAGAGAGCTGTTAGCTAAGTTTGATTCATTGCTGCTGCATTGCTTGCCAAGAGTTGGTTAGGGCTATACGGAAACTCATTGGACGTAAGACATACATATATTTTCCATGTCGGAGTCAATTCGGAATAAGCATGATTTTAATCGGCTACAATATCCAGAACGAAGTTGTGCAAAAATCACTTCAGCTTTTCTCAAGGCAAAGGAATGATGTCTCGCGCTTTTTACCAGACGTTTACACAAATAACTTCTGCGAAAATAGCTCAGCAGAAACTGCTTGGACCATAGGGAGGACTGGGTATTGGACAGAAAACATCGAGAGGCATCCTGAAGTCATACGGAGTGCAGCATTTTGCCACGTTTGAAGCTTCTTCGTCTGTGATTCACTACATGACTATATTTATATCGTCTGTACGTTGGCAATAACCGCAGTCATATGCGAAGCGAATGAGCTCAGACTGCTTAAAATCTTAGGCTCAGACTGCTTAATATCGCTTAAAATCTTAGGGTTGTTAAGAGTTTGAATTCTAATGCCATCGACTGTGATATTAAGATTTTTTACTCCTTCGTTCAGTTCAAGAATATGGTCATTTTTGTACACATGACATCAGAATGGATGTCATGCTGACTAGTTGAGCTCCTTGAGACCTTTGGGTCCTTTGTTATTCACTCTACTGCAGAGCGGGCAGGGCAGTGCCCGAACTATATGCCATTTGCCAGCCGTCGAGGTTAATATCGCAGTGTGGCCCACTCCCTTATTGGTACATACATATGCAACGAAAAAATTATTAGTTATCTTCATCTATTTAATTTTTATACTTTAACTTGAATAGTGTTCTGAAAACTAAGATATTCATAATAAAACTCTTTTGGCTTTATGACTTATGAAAAAGTGATTTAAAATTATTAAATTTATTTAATAATATTCATGTTTCTAACTATTATTAATGAAACGGGCTTTGGACAAAAATAAAATAATAAGTATATATTTAAATGATCAGAGTAATGTGCTGAGTCGCTTTGGCCGGGCTCGACTGCCTGTCTGCATGTATATGCGAACTAGTTTCTCAGTTGGTTAGATATCGATTTGAACTTTTGCAGACGATCGTTTCTTTCTAGTAGCTGTACATTGCGTCGGAATGGCCGATAGTGAAGTACTATAGCATATAGCTGTCAAATAAACTGAATGATCGTAATCAAGTGTTTGTATGGAAAACTTTTTCGTTTGACGAGATATATTCCCCAAGTTTGGCATGGGTTATGATATGTTAAATATGTTATCTCCGATGAAATTGTTTAGATCGGATCACCTTAGCATCTAGCTGTCATAGAAACTGACCGATAAAAATGCTTGTATTTTCTTAATCTTTTGTATTTGCGAAGGGCGTTACAGCTTCGGTGCAACATTTATTCTTGTTTTTGGTATAAATTAAGTGCAAGATTTAGCAATCTTCATATACAGTATATGAAGACCAGAAAGTGTAAAGGCCATCCTCGACTATATTGTAAGCACTGCCAGTTATCAAAAATTCATGTTAGGTCGATATAAAAGACCATTTTCATTAATTATTAGAAAGTAATTGCAAAATTAATAATATTTATGTAATGAAAATAATATTAATAATAATAATAATAATAATAATAATAATAATAATAATATAATAATCTGAATATATTCGAACCGTTTTTCGTTTTAAGAATCGACTACTTCTTCTTTTACCTTTACCTTTACATGCAGAACGCCAGAATTCAATTCTATTTTCACAAGTTATCAAAATATATGTATTCGAAAATCTTGCCAATGTCATGAAATATTAAAACTCGGATACGGTCAAAATAAATACCATTTGTGTATTTCAAGTTTTTCAGATTTTTTTTTGAGATTCGTTTGCCTTTCACGCACAACCGTATTGGTTGCGGTGCAATTTAAGTCAGCGTTTTCGAACACACGAAATTCACACCGCATCTGCGCCAAATAGTTGTTTATTACTGCTGCGAATTGCGGTTGTTGTTGTTGCGTATAATAGTTTAAAGTTGGTTTATCGCCGCCGCTTCAATGGCATAACGAAACGGAAAACTTTCCACGGGCATAAATAAAAATATAAATATATTGCACCTACAAGCGTATTTTAATAAATTCCTGCATATATAAGGTACATATTTATGTGTGAGTGTGAATGTCTGCAGCCGCCCAGTGTGCGAACACCCCGAGCTGAAGGTTACTCATACGCACCGGAGCACACTATTTATGCATGTGAGAGCATTTGTATGTTGCGCGGCAATAAAGCACTTCTCTGCATGGCAGGCGCTTACTAACACACATACATGCATGCAGTCATGGAAATGAATATGTACGTGGGTATGTGCCATTTTTTATATCCTTAAACGCTGTATGTGCATAAGTAAAGCAAGGCATACTCGCATATTTACTTCAGCAGGCGCTTACAGCTTATATAAACTCACACATATGTCTGTGGATAAATATTTAAATCGCCTTGAAAATCGCGCTGAGGCAATGCAGTGCCACTTTCACTCAACGCACACACATACAAGCATATATGCCTAGATACCTGTGCCAGTGCATATATGGCGCCTAGCAACTTTGAGCTTTTATTGTAAAAGTACTTTTTTATTGTTATTGCTATTGTTGTTTTTTTTGTGCTGCATTTGCAGTTGATTGCAGTCGGGATTTACGAGTTTCGGGCAATAAACTTTTTTGCTGATTGTTACGCCGTGAAGCCCTCTGCAGTGACACACACTGTCATAACCATAATCATATCCATATATGTATATATATATATATATATATATGTATATATTTATATGTGTGTGCATGTGTTTGCATATGTGCATGCAAATCATGCGCTTATATATCCCGCTGCATATTCAGTTATGAAAAATGCATCGCATTACTTATTATACTCTGTTTGACTGCATATTGTATGGGCGTACAGAAGTTTGCCATTCAAGCATTAAAGCCAAGCCGATTGACGGGCAGTCAATTGACAACCTGAGTAACGATCAGTGCGTAAAATGTCATCAATATAGATGCCATAAATAAGCGCAATAAATATCTCGATGAAACAAAATTAATTTTTTTGTTACTTTTAAGAGATTGAAAGGATTTAATCACACCATACAAATGAAAAAACAACAAGTAAGGAAGCACAAAGTACTGATGCAACCGAACATTTTATAATCTTGCAATTTACAAAAATTAAAAAAAATTAAATAATAGTAATACTTTCAGATACAAAAGGCTTGTTAGTTATATGACGCCTAGGGCCAGTCTTCTCCCGATTTTATTCATTATTTGCACAAATATGGACCGTTATTAGAAAATTAAGCTCCCTCAATTTTATAAAGATAACTCACATATTGACCAATATATAGTATACGATATAAAGTGACCATCTTTTTTAGGTATATGGGGGCTAGAGGAAATATTGACCCAATTCAATCCATTTGTAGCACAGAGACATACTACTGTCAGGAAAGAATATTCTCTGAATTTCAATTATATATCTCACACACTGACCGATATTTTCGGTAAAAAGTCAACTATAAGCACTGGGTTCACATATTCAGTACCTAGGGGCTGGAACAGTTTTGGTTCGATTTGGGCAATGCGGGTGGACGGATAGACTGACAGTCACTCTGATTTCAACTCTTCTCGCCATCCTAATCATTTATATATGAATATATAACCCTATATCTATCTTGATTAGCTTTAGGCGATATATGCAGCCGTTAGGTGAACAAAACTATTTTCCTCTGTAGCAACGTGTTGCGAGAGTAAACATAAAGTAAAGACACTGTAAAAGTAAAAATATATTAATTCTGGTCTTCTGTTCATACATTGATATGTCAGATGAGCCATAATTTTTAAACGCAATTTCATTTTCCTTTTTAATATAATTCTTCTTCTTCTTTATTGACGTAAACACCGCTTAAGAGGTTATAACCGAGTTTGCAAGAGCGCGTCAGTCGCCAAACAAGCGACTTCACATAACAACACCACAAAAAATTGTCCAGTGCTCTTAAGTCGTACGATCTTGGCCATATTGGTGAAACTAAAGGTCCTTTATATCAATATCCTCCAATTCAGGCACAAAAATGTCCTCCATCATGGATTTATAGCGTTCCCCATCGACATTACTTTATGGCTGGATTAATTTTTGAAGAAACAATGCCTGGTGGATTAGCACCACTCCAAATGCGACAGTTTTTTTTTTTATTAACGTACCCATTCAACAAAAAGTGACCTTCATCACTGACCAACATTTTCTTGTGAAAATCGGCTTCGTTGGCCATATCGTGTTGGGCCCATTCACCGTACGCGCGACGTAGTTAAGTGTCATTCGGCTACAATTCTTGCACGAGTTGGATAAGCCCGCAAAGATTCTTCCATAAAGGGGATGGGCACAGAACTGATTTTTGTGCGTGATGGCGAATGGACTCATGCGCGTCTTCTTCGAAACCGATCCATGCTTTCTTGAATTAGTTTCTCTGCTGGGCGATTATGTCAACCGAATATCGCATGCAGTTCGTGATGCCTCATTCCAGCCCGAAACATTACTTTGGCAATAAGTTTGTATAATTTGCAAATTCCGTTACGAATTGAGTCTGTTCATCATAAAATGATAAACCAACCTGAATATAAGTAAAGTAATAGCTGTCAAAAAGATCAACTTGGAAGAAAGTATTAAACATTAAAAACATAAGTCTGAAAAACATCCGTTATTTGATTCAGTGTCACTATTATAAGTTTATATACTTTTTGTAGATTCTATATATGATTTAAAGACCACTACCACCACTACATAGGAATAAACAACTTTTGTGGCCAAGTAGGCCCTATCTGATTTTGCATTGGAACTGATTTTACACTAACACTTAAACCAAAACACTAATTTGTCGGCAAACAGTCTCACACTCGATACATATTGGCATCCCTTCAAAAATATTGAACTTTGAAAACAATGGCGTGGCTTCACCATGCTTATTCCTTGAATTATGGCATAGACTACTTGTTATCTCCTGAAATGTAGACTTGTGTCCCAAATAAACAAACGATACAGTGGCGAACTTTTTAAATTGAAAAGGAATACTTTGATTCTTTTTGTTTTTTTTCAGTATTTTCCTCAAGGGTCTGTTTTTATTATGAATATCGGATCTCAAGTCCGTGTTTCATTTTGAAACTCGGAGCTCAAATAACAGAGCTGAAATTCTTTAGTATCACCTAGCATGGTAGTCCAATAATTTCTTAGCCTCACCAACCATTATCACAAAAAAGTGTACTACAGTGATGCACATTTTCATAGACAATTACAGTCAAAGTTCAATCTAATCGAACTCTTAGTTTTGTTTCGACGACGCGCAGTAGCGGCCTATCTGCAGATTTTAGTGAAATTCAGAGCAACAGTTTCGATCATCGCCAAGACTTTCTGTGTAATTTGGTGACCGTCGCCGAAACGTAGAGCTAAAGAGGAAGAGCTTCACTCATCGGATCTGCTCTTCAGAATACGAAGGCTATTCCTAAGGGCCAAAGGATTAAGACCACCATTGTTTGGGTTTCACAAATTGTTATTTACGTCGACTTCTTGGCGAAACTCAAGGCTGTCAAAAGCCTTAAATTTCGTCGAATTATTGAACTGATTGCCGCGCTGAATTCCTCATATATTTCTTTTGGTTTTGTTCGGTTTTGACTTTTAATTTGTAACCTTGAAAACATGAATCGCCGAACAGAAACTTCAATAGAATGAAGAGTCATGGAGTTCACCTACTATAACAAAAATAAACAAAACAAAAAAACAGTCATGGATGCCTACTTTGAAGAACACCAGAAAATATATTTTTTAGACGTCTTAAAGAATTTGAAGAATTGTTGGATTAAGTGCATTTAACTAAAGGAAACTACATTGAAAAATAAGAGATTTACATTATTTGCCCTCGCGCATTTATAATATTGTTAATATACCATATCTATCTAACTTTAGATCCAGCTGTTCGTAGACAAGGCTTCAGCTTATTAAGCTGTATTAGTTTATCGTCCCGGCCAATGAAAAGCTATTGATAGTGGTAATATCTAATGAGGTAAGGAACTTAGACTGTATTTATGAAAAATCTTCCCGTAAAAGCCATCGTCGTTAGGCGATAGCTTAAACGCATAATTATTATACCAACTAATTTCAATAGCAAGAAAGTTGCTTCAGTGTCATTCATGTCTTTGCATGCCTTTGCGACCTTCTCACTGATTTTCAATCATAGCAACTTTCAAGAAAGTACCAAAAGTTAAGTTTCATACAATTTTACTCAAATTCGCATCAAACTCTCATTAGGTCCTATAAAGTAATACTAAAAGCATGGAAACTTAGATATTCAAATTCACTTGCGAATCTAAGCATTAATACTTATGTATATTTACGTGTGCACGTTTGTAAATATAGGAATTTCATACCCATTTGTATCGAAATATCTCAAAACTAAACTCTTACAATTCGCATGTCAATGAAAAGCAAACAGCATTCAAAGAATATTATTATCGTAGCAAGTTGAATGCAATGAAATGAACTTGCAACGCGCACTGCGAGGCAACTGTCAGCTACCAATTTGCCAGTAAATGTTTTTGAAGTCGCACAGTGGCGTATACACACACACAAACATGCACGCACATTACTATAAAAGTTGGCAAAACTTTACTATTTGAATGCTCCTAAATGCCACACATACACATACATACATATATATGTATATATATGCAGAAGTGATAGTTTGCAAAAGCATATGTGTGAATACGTATATATGTAAATGTGTGTGTGTGTTTGTTAAAGCAAACTATTAGATTATCAAGGCACTCGCCTGAATAGAGAAATACCAATGTGGCAAAAACTTTGAATGACTGACTCTATTCACAGCCACTCGCACTCACACACACACACACACAGACCTTTTACATATTTACATAAACGCATATATATGCGCGTACGTGTGTATTTATAAACTTAAATTCTCAGTCGTATTCATCGCCGCACAATCAGCCCGAATGAATACCATTTCATTTATGGCAATTTCAATGGCAACCAATTTCCCAACATAACCACACTAATGTGCAGAGACGCGGCAGGCGACTGTGGCGAGGTCATTGAAATGTCTGCCTGGGTCTGTTGCTTCAATTGCTGTTCGTGGTTGAAGTGTGTGATATGCTGGAGCAACCGCAGAAAGTTATAAAGTTGTGCCATTTAATCAGCGGCGAAAGCAGCAGCAAGCGCCAGAGCAACAGCGTTAAAGACTCCGAAGAAGAAGCGCCAAAAGAAGGTCGGCGCTGGTGCAGACACGCTGGTGTATGTTTGTGACGCCTTGCCACACCCACACTCACAGCCGCACAGTCATCCGCTGCCACTGCTGCCTTGGCAAACAACTTACTTTTGCAAATGAATGGGAGTTTAAATGCCTTCGCTCGCTTTGTATTACTCCACACGCATGTGTGTGTATGCAAGTGAATGTGTGTGTATTTGTGTAAATATTTGCTCAACCATCTTAGCAGCTTACACTTATATTAGCAGCCGCGTTATTGCTGTTATAATGCTTTAATATCAACTTTTTCGCACATTAAAATGGGGAAGTAAAGCAAACAAAGAGACAGAGACTAACAAACCTACACACATACAGGCAGCCATATATATAGATTTTCCCACTTAATATTCTGGGATAGTAAATTACCCCTAGGTATGTCTATTATGCTTATTAAAATATCATAAACAAAAGCGGCGTTAAAAGCTTTTGAGCCAGCGTAGTTGGATGAAAGTGGCGAAGATTGTTGGAAATGGTGGCAATCATCGGAGGAATTAATGAGACGAGCAAAAGTAAGTTTCCTAAGTGGATATATAAGAGAATGGGGATGAAATATTAACTATTTAAAATTCCTCCTAATGGCAAGAAAACAACTGTATTGACTTTATATTATGTACACAGGCTTGCTATAAAACTAAAACGTTATTTGTGAGTTTGAAATCTTTAAAGTATTAAATTAAGTTTAGTTTCGTGTGGAGATGGGCTATGAGTAATGACACACAACAGGTGCTTGTTCTATGAACTTATTTTTTGAGTACTTTTGGCACCTGTTGGCGCAGTTTTGTCTGAAACTCATTTGTGTTGTCGTTCAAGGCAGGGTCCCCTTAGGCAAATGCCAATTCTCTTCTAAGCCTATTTTGCCTTAACAACAAAATTTATAACTTTTGAAAATTATTATGGTTATTTTATTAAAAAACCCACTTTACGCCATTACGATTTTTAACTCCTTTACTTCTTTACTAGCACAGACATCGCATACGCGGTTATAGCCGACACATGCACTTCAACCACGAACAGCAATTGAAGCAAAAGACATTTCATTTTCAACTCCACTCATTCGAATTATAGTTGGAGCAATTCAATTTCAGATCAACCCTACTTTTGTTTGGTATTACGATTTTCAACTACTTTCAGTCGGTCTGCTGTGCTTTTGAAAACATGAAAACAATTAACATAAATTTTTAATATGTCACTTTTGTTTTGAAAAAACAAGGATACATTTAAATAACCAGAGAGAAAAACGTCGAAAGCATATGTTATATTTCAATTTAATGACTCTAATGAGCTTTATCTTTATAATTTAACAGTTTAGAATGTGTTTTATAGAGAACAGCAATAATCTGCCATAAAGGAACGCTCCCATCAATTTTAATACCTTTCTTTCATCACTTTTAGATCTTAGTGGAACTGCTCGCTCTCTTTGCTTCTCTATAATTTCTTAACTTATCCGAAATTGTAACCAGCTAATTGCGGAAATTGTCTATTTTGATACACATACCTGCTCTTAGACTTTTAAAGTTTGTCTGCATATTTTGAATTACATCTTCGGAATTTGAAATTTTATAATTACCCAGAAAAATCTCGACTATCATTAAAATACCTCTCCAAGCTTTAATTTCCAGAACATTAGTAACCTTGATAAAATCTGAATCGTCTTTTTTGCGGACCAAAAAATATTCCAAATTTAGTCTTTGCCATATCAAACTTCGGAAATTTTCTACTTATCTGATTTAATTAATATTCTGCCACGTCCACCATTTTGAAAAATTGCTCTGTTGATCACGTTTTAAATTCCTGAGTTCATTTTATATTAAAAGCTTACAAACATTCACCCTTCCTTTCACTTCCACTGATAGATTGTACCGATTTCGGGGAATTTGGCGACACACACATTTCTGAGGGCTTGTAAATTACTGTTGAAACGCAAAGTGAGACTTTCATTGAGTAAAACTGGACATTTCGTAGACTTTAATTCAAAATATCTCCACCTTAGATTTTTTTTAAACTTTAAAACTTCCCGCATGATTTTTCTTATACTTTCGGTAAGCAGCCTGAGAGTAAAAATCGCGTGATGTTCTTATGCACGCAAAAGGGCCTAATATTGATTGGCTGAAAATTTTTTAACGAAAAGTAAAAAGAATTAGGTTCAGTTATTGCTCACGAAATGGTGATTACTTAGTAAAATGAAGTTTTCATTTCTATTAGGATGTCAAAAATGTTGGTTTGTTGCAGATCCATAAGTTGGTTTTGTTTAAAATGGAAATCATTTTTTTTCCGTTTCCATTTCACACTTTCCGTTTCCTTGTTGTTTGCACTTATCATGTACGCGTTTTAAATAATTTTAATTTAGGGCTTTGAACTCGTTTTTTATGCGCAGTGGACAAATGACTGAATAGGAGCAAAACGTTTTACAAATTTAATTTTACTTAAGTAATATATTTCTGGGAATAGTCGCTACAGTTGCTCTTTATGTTCGAAACACTTACCACATTCCCTTAAATTTATATTTGCAGTTTCCAAATTATAGCTTTCCTCGTCCAGCTACGAGATTTTTTTCCAAAGATTAAAAACTTGTTTTAACTTTCTATGAATTTGTACAAAATAACTGATTAAAATAGTTCATAATTATCAATAAAATATTTTTACTACTTACTTCCATTTTTAATTAATATTTTTCCTAAATAAACGCAGTAATGTTCAACTTCAACTGCTTGGTAGGTGTTCAAATTGTTTGATACTCTGATCAACCCCATTGACACAGAGTTGAAAACCGTAATATCAAAAAGAAGTTGAAGAACATTTTTTTGACGAGCTGAGTTGAAAACCGAATTTCAAAACTTCAACTAATGTGAAGCTAAAATAAAATAATTAAAAAGATCAATACTCATGTTGCATTTTACATATAAATATTACTTCCATATACATATAAAATAATTTGTAAATTTATATATAAAACATGTTAAGAAAATTTGACAAACTGACGCCCTAAAATTCTTGTGCCATATGTATGTAGTTGCCTATACCAATATGACGGTTATGTTCTGGTAGACTGAAAGTCATATACATATATAAGTAATGTATAACAATATTGTATAAACTCCTCTTGGCAAATTAAATTTAAATTATTAAATGAGGAAGCACAAAAGGTATACATAATTAAGCTGGACTTGAACCACATATTATATATTATTTTAAATTTATAAAGTCTATCGAACTGATTTCATCTATATCTCTTATTATTGAAGATGTTAATTATAGGTTTTTTTGGAATGGCTGAAATCGGTGGATTATTTAAACATTCAATGAGGAAGAGAAAGACAAATTCCAATTTTTACCATCCCACTGTATATTCAGCAAATCCTCATTTCCAGTTTTTCCATATTTAATTCCATTCACAGTGTACACAGTGAGTCAACCAAGAAAAACAATAAATGTAAATATGCATTTTTGACAAATTATTGTTATTATTGATTCATATTTCTTTCATAGTTGTCATTTGTGTTAACCCACAATAAATACTCTTCTATTTTCGCTGTGAAATCGCGATTTTTTTTTCAAAAAATAAAGAGAAACAAAAAATTACGTATAGTCTTTGTTTTGTAAAATGGCAATATAAATTAGTTAGTTTTATTTTAAAAATTCCAATAATTCTAAGAGTCAAATTTACATTACAAGCACATACAATTTTTTTAAGATTTTTTTAAAACACTTGATGTATATACATATTGTGAAATAAGCATACTGCTAACGGCTGGTTTACTGTGTACTGTGATTGCACCTATACGAGTATCAGAAATATAAAATAACATAAATTCTTTATAATTATCTGGTATCAAGTCAAAGATTCTTTGAATCTGATAGAAACCTTCGCGGCCATAGGCTTTTCTTTTGTACTCGCCTAGACATGAGGCTTCCAAGAAAGCTTCTTTTCTAAATACTTGACCGTATCTGAAGGCTGCAGGTGGATGCTTTCCATTCGCTGCAATGAAGCCTCCGGAATCTTGTTTCTCCTAGTAAATAAAACCATCTCAGTTTTATTTGAGTTAATAGCGAGTCCACTTCCAGCCACCTAATTAGTAACGACGCTGAGAAAAATTTCGAATATCGTAAACATTTCTTTCAAATATTCGCACACTTTCTTCAGTAAAATAGAGTATAATTTACTTAATTTTTATGTTTTTATTTGTATTCTCACGTCAGTATACTTATTTTAGTGTGAGAATTAGTTTCAGTGAAGGCGTGTCTCTAATAATATATATATGAGTATATTAAGAATCGTAGCTTCACCTCTTACATCTTATGGTGTCTACCTTCACTTTTTCAGAAATCCTTTACTTTATATATAACATATATCTACATTTCTATAAACATATGTTATGTAATATAATATATTAGTACACTAGTACACTATGTAAATAGGTACCTGGGCATATATTTTTTGCAACAAATTGATTTAGAGTCATTGCCACCAGAACAAATTCTTTCCGCAAATCTGTTATTGGTTTGGATGAGGAAATATGTTATACCTACATATTTTCATTACCCGCTAAGTAAATTCGTATACCCTGAACAGGGTATATAAAAGTCGTCACGAAGTTTGTAACATCAAAAAGGACACGTCGGAGACCCTTCCAAGTATAGGGATATATTATTGATCAGCTTGACGAGATGAGTCGATTTAGCCATGACCGTCTGTATATGTATGTATATGCGAACTAGTCTCTCAGTGTTTGAAATATCTTTCTCAAATTACGCAGCCATCTTTTTCTCATCAGGAATCTGCTTATTTGTAGGAACGGGCGATATCAGATCGCTAAGGCTAATAGCTGGCATACAAACTGAACGATCGGAATCAAGTGCTTGCATGCACAAATTTTTATTGACGTGTTATCTTTATGAAATTTGGCATATATTTATTGTTACTCAATGCATCGCTACAATATCCGAAGAAATTGTTAAGATTGCAAAACTGTACCGTATAGCTGCCATTTAAACGGACCAATAAGAATCAAGATAAGTAATTTTGTTTACACTACTGTATGCTATAAAAAATGTACCTGTGAAGGGTATTATAGCTTCATTGCAGCCGAAGTTAACGTTTTTTTCTTGTTGCATTTTACATTTTCTATTTGAGGTATTCCAACGTTTTTTACATCAATGCATGTTGCAGCTATTGCTTAGCAGCAGTTGTTGGCAATGTCGGCGCCGCTGTTGAAAAACTACGCTTTGACAGTTTTCACGTAAAAATAAAATGCTCGCGCATTTTTCACTACATTACGCTCTGTACATGCCCAACAAGCATGCATTTACATATATACCGACATTTGTACATACATACATATGCATGGATTAGTATTTGCGTGAACAGCAACACTCTGCCAAACAAAAGGTGTCAACGCTTTCCATGCAACATGAGCAGCAAATGCGCATGCAACGGAAAAACGTGTGCAGAAATTTTTAAAAATTCACACACGCGCTTGTAGATATGTATGTATGTATGCTTGTGGCTAGATGTGGATGTGTTTCATATAAAACATATGCAAAATATGCGCCCGCAAACACTCAACCACAGTCCGCCTACTCAATTCGGAAATTGTTGTGCGCTTAATGAAAAGTATTTAAAATTTTAAATTGAAGCGTATAATATGAAATTCATTTCTGTTTTTAATTTTTTTTTGTAGAAAATATAACTATAGTATATGTGTAAAGTGAACCGAAATTGAAATTTTCCCATCAACACGTTGTTAGGCTTCGATGCACAAAATATTATATGACTTCCACAAAATTTAAAAGAGTCAAAGTGTTGAAAATTTTCTATGTTCTCTGCATAACCGTTAGTTTGTCATAAAAAAATTTACCACTTTTCATTTTTATATTATTCTCAACTGGCCTAAATTGCTAATCAAATTAATAAAGGTCAATAAGTGTCCGGAAAAAGTGTTGAATAACGGCAAAATGATTGAAAAGTGCTAGCTAACGGTTAAATAATTGAAAACTAAATTGCGTTTATTTGAGCGAAAATGTTCATTACAAAGTTCACAGCCATGTTCATGAACATACATACATACATATGTATTTCAATATCACAAATCATTCATGTGTATTTCGAAGCAATAAAAAGTAACAACACTTTTACTATTCGAAATTTTTATTTCACCGTTTCAGGCATCAAAAGAATAATTTTACGTAAAGTTTCATATATCAAACCCTCACAATATTTTTTTTGTCTTATAAATTTGAATAATGACGAATTCATAATGAAATTTATTTGTTTTATTGAGATTCGTGCACAAAATTTCATGTTCAGAATTAGTAGCTGACTATTACATAAATATCGCTTAGGCTCGTTTTGTAGAGCACATGTTTTCGTTACTTTAACTGACAGCTAAGCTGAAGTGTGTGTATTCACGACTCTCTATAAGCATCACTGAATTTTCATGTTAATTCTCTAGTTTCCATCTGCGGAAAAGGTTAAGCAACAATAACTTTGTTGTAATTAAATAAGTCAAAAATAATGCTAAAATAAGGAAGGTCGAAATATTTCCAAAAAATTCTGTAAAAATTTAAAGCACATTTTTTTGATAACAATTCTCTATTTGCGAAAATATTTGTGTATGAAAAATATTTTTCACCCACCTAATTACATATGTGATACCATTAATGTAAGCCCTAACTGATTTTCTTCGATTTATTTGATTTAAACAAATTTTAAACAGGTGGCAACCCATCATTACAACACATAGGATAGATATCATTATTAAATATTGGTTCATACTGACGCCAGTATTCAGATATTTATTTTTAATATACTTAAGTAACCTAACTAACCTTTATGAGGCCCATTGGAAAACCACAAAAACTAAAATCACTCTATTAAGATCTTCCTAGATCAAGTCTTCATGGACATGGACCACCTTCTGATGAAGTTCATTCCTATTGAATTTTAATAGTCCAAATGTGCGGCCCATTTTCGATTCATGGCACTTTTGCCTGTTTTTTAGTGGTTGACTTCACCGAGCTACCATATATAAATAAATTGTCTGTGAATGTAGAGGTAGCCAGAGGCATATAAATTCTCTTGTTTTCGAAGTCTAATTGTAGCGTGGTGCCTTCTCTGTCTAATTCATCTGAGTTAAAGTTACTAGGAATATTACTGGAACCCATTTCTGGTTTATCGTGAAATATGATGCAATTTTAGTATTTAATTTTGCTGAAAAGACACCACCTTCCACTCGATTATTTATTTGTATCCATTCGTATCTACTAGACCCGTTTCTCTAGAAGAGAAAGCAATATTGGTGATCAAACTTATGTTCAATTCTACAAGGTGTGTTCCAAAGTAAACAGGACTTTTTGAATCTAGCGCCCCCTGGTAGCGCCATCTATATGTCGACTGATGCGTCAGAATCTACTAACCTTATCGATTGTCCATTGAGAATTTCATGACATTTCATGGAATTTGATTGGAAGTGAAGTTATTGCGTTTTAAGTGTCAGTATGTTTGTGTTATCGGTGCGAAAATGAGTTTCGAACAAAAGCCAACATTAAATTTTATTTTAAAATTGGTAAAACTTTTACCGAAACGTATCAATTGATGAAACAAGTTTATGGCGATGATTGCCTATCCCGTAGCAGACTGCACGAGTGGTTTCAACGTTTTCAAAGTGGTCGTGAGGACATAAATGACGATCAACATCTGAGCCAATCAAAATCCGTGATCATCGGAAATTTCATCGAATGCGTGGATTCATCAAAAATCAACCGAAATCATTATTGAAATTCATGGAAATGGAATTGAACATCAGCAAAACATCGATTTATCGAAGGACGATTATTTGACCAAAAATTTTGACCGAATATTTGGGCTTACGAAAGGTTTGTTCTCGGAATCCAACATTCGAAAAAACGATAATTTGACCAAAAATCACATTTTAACCATTAACCACTCCCCATATTCACCTGTTTGAAATGCCGTCCCACAGTTCCCTTATACCGAGTTGTTGACGAGTGCTCTTAGAGAGCAGGAGTGCAAGCCGAGTAGAAAATCGTTCGGCTGTCTGTTGTGATTGCAGCTTCTCGACGTCGAACCTTCCTTGTGTTTGGTGGCGTGCGTTTTTTGCTGCACAAAGGCGGGTGCGAATCTTGGCTGCAACAATATAGTGTTCCGAGTCGATGTAGGATCGACTGGTTGGTAGTTTTTCGATCTGGAGACAGCCAGGTAGCTTGATGAATCTTCTTATGCTCGAATCTAGTACTACAGATAACCATATTGCGGGCCCCGGCGAAGTCAATCAGAGTCAACCCATTTGGGGAAGTTTCGTCGTGGAGGCTGAATTTACCGACCGTAGTGCCAACGATACCTTCTTTGCCCACCCTGGCGTTAAAGTCGCCAAGCACGATTTTGACATCGTGGCGGGGGCAGCGCTCATAGGTGTGCTCCAAGCACTCATAAAAGGCATCTTTGGTCACATCGTCCTTCTCTTCCGTCGGGGCGTAGGCGCAAATCAGCGATATGTTGAAAAACCTCGCTTTGATGCGGATTGTGGCTAGACGTTCATTCACCAGAGTGAATGATAGTACTCGGCGACGGAGTCTCTCTCCCACCACGAATCCAACACCAAACTTTCGCTCCTTTATATGGCCACTGTACTAAATGTCACAAGGACCTACTCGTCTCCGATCTGGATTTTCTGTGGATTTTACTTTAAAATAAGTATGCTGCGAAACTTCAAAGTTTTCTGTGGTTAATTTGCTTCTTATGTTTCTCTTGTTTTCTAAATATTGATCTTTCCTAGTAGCATTTATTAAAGGTGTATTACTTCTTTGTATTTTTTCAAGATTCAGAGAAGTGGATGTCGTTTTTAAGATTAATGCGGAAGAACTAATTGTTTTGAAATCCTTTGAACTTGTATGAGAGCTTTTACCCGCCTTTGGATTAGATATATTACTTTGACCTTCCTCCATAATGAAGGCAAATAGTTTAATTGCAGCGCCCTTTTAATAATAGTTACTAACCAGAATTGTATGTAGATCTGGGACTACTGTAACTGAGCCAGGAATAAACCAATAGGTACAGGCGATTTGAAGGGCTTGAAACTGCTTATTGCCTAAGACAGGTTTTTCCTAGGCGGACCGAAGAGTACTTAGCCTCACCCGTCAATGGCGCTAGTTTCGCAATAGAAATGTATTACCCCATAATAAGAAGAATAATAAGAGAAACCACAAACATAGTATCGATTCCTTAGTAACAATCGCCTTGGAAACTCATTTTATTTACTTTCCTTAAATAAGGGTGAAATCTACAGCTATTCAACAGCTACTAGTGGAATCACTTAAGTATAACAGTGAACCATTCGCAATGAAACATATCTCACAACTCGAAAACTTTGTGCATCCGCCTTTAGAAGCAAAAGCTTTGCGGAAGTTACTATTGTCTGCAGTTTACACCGAAGCAATCACGAAGTTAACAATCTATCAACGTAGCCAGAGGATAAACGCCCGGCGCTGTGAGCCCAAAAAAGAGAGTACGTCGAAATATCAGCAGAACGCACGTCGCAGTTCCAAGAAAGAGACACTCAAAAAGCCCGATGGCACAGAAAATGTGCTCAGCGAAAAAATGTTGAATGAAATAAGGTTGGACCAGGAGCTGAATTTACTGCGTAAAATTTACGGAACTGCGCTTTCAGAACTCGAGTCCGGCTCTACCAGTAAAGCTTTTAACGCAGATGACATAGATGAAACTACTGTTCGATCAAACGACCAGTTATACAGCGTAATCGAACAACAAAAGCCGGACAAGAATGAAGTTGAGCAGGCGTTAGACCTGTTAAACACCAACAAAGAAGCATTGAAAGTGCTCAAAATGCAATTAGCAGAGGAGCAGCAAGCGGCGAAGGAGCGCTTAGTAGAACAGGACGACTGCATTGCTACACTACGTCACAACCTGCGTAACGTACGGCTGCTTAACGAATTGGAGCTGCGCTTGGTGCAACGCTGGGAGGAGAATCGCTACACGCAGGCGAGTATTGTCGGCGCTAATGAGGAACGTACACTTCAACAACAAATCGATGACTTACGCCGTCGTATTGCGGGTGAAGAATGCATCATTGTTCAAGTGGACAAGTTTAGTGTGAAACAATTTGCGGAGCTAAATGCGAAAATCGCCGCCTGGCAGCTAAAGTACGCGCGTGTAATGGAGATCAAATGCACAGAGACGCAGGCGAAAGAGCGTCAAATACTGAAGCTGCAAAAGTCATGGGAACGCCATAGGGAAACGTACGCAGAGCGGCAGAAATTCGTGCGCGATTATTTGGAGGAAAAGGAAGTGGAGCGACAGTTATACGAACAGCAGATCTACCGCGTGGAATGCGCAGTGCGTATTCAAGCTTGGTGGCGTGGGCTAATGGTTCGCCGTGGCCTGGGACCGTTCAAAAAGAAGAGCAAAAAGGGCAAGAAGGGAAAGGGTAAAGCTAAGTGAGCTAAAATATTTCATTCAATTTGCCTTTGAACGAAAATATATGATATATATTTACATAAATATATTTTAATTTGTAAAAGAGAAAACTAAGCTAATTGCTCACGTTATTGGGTAGAAATCATTCACAAACACCTTGTCTTATACAACGAACCTAAGCGATAGCCCATAATTAAAACGATAGTAATCTGCTCTATTGCCTTCATTACTTTTAAGGCACTCTTATTATTTCATTTTTCATATAGAACATTTTTATGTAGAACTCCTTTCCTACCATCGGGCCTCCGTCAAATAATTTTCAGTTACTTTTATCGCGTTTGATTGGCGAATCAACTTCATCATCATTTTGGAGTTTCCCTGCTGTTTAGCACCGAGGGGAGGATCTTACCTTTCATGATATCTAACGCGATTATTCGAAAACGCGATATAATGTTAGTTGAAACCTTCTCATCGATTCGATTCGCCAATTCTCTTCTCGCTCCTCCGTCGGGTACCGCGTCGACTACTTTGATAGCTGAGGTGTTATCATCCATTCAGAGGACATGACCCAGCCAGCGCAGCCGCTGTCCTTTATTTCGCTGAACTATGTCAATGTCGTCGTATATCTCATACAGCTCATCGTCCCATCCACTGCGGTATTCGCCGTGGCCAACGCGCAAAGGACCATACATCTTTCGCAAAACCTTGCTCTCGTAACGCCGACTCATCAGATGTTGTCATCGTCCATGTCTCTGCATGATACAGCAGGACGGGGATGATAAGTGACTTGTAGAACTTTGTCTTTGTTCGTCAATTGCCTACTCAATCCAAAGTAGCACCTGTTGGCAAGTGTTATTCTGTTTTGGATTTCGAAGCTTATAAGAAGTGTACATTTTTGCTTAAAGTGAATAAAATCGGGTAAAACTAGCACATACATAACTAACAAGCCTTATGTACTTGGTTCTTCTCTGGCTTTAGTCCATGCAAGTTGCAAGAATATAAAATGTTCGGTTATACCCGAACTTAGCTCTTCCATACTTGTAATTTATGTTTTATATTTATATTTTAATTAGGTGGTATGCTCTTATTCACATACTATTATTTAAGAAAAGTACTATTGTAGAATAAATACCATTATTTTACTTATTTTACACATCCAATAATGTAAGAGCTGTTTAGAGTCACATTTTCTTTGCAGAAATTTACACTTCAGTGTTATTTAATTCTATCTCATTTTACTTTTTGTAATGATCAGTGCATATTAGCTAGTAATATAATAAATAATATGAATATCAGATGTAATTTAACATATTTATGTTATTTAATGTAGCTCTAAAGGTTAATGTCGTATGTTTTTTATTCTTTCACTTCAATCTCCAAATCCGATGGTAAATAATACAAATGAATGCATGTATTAAGGGGAAGCAATAACACCCGAGATTCATGCACGACTGCATTACCTTCGTTTTTTGCTGCTTCACTCTTTCAACATTTGCTCCTGTGCGATCACGGAGGAGTAGATTATGTGCGCGACAAAAAGAAACGCACTCTCCACACTCGCGCTACAGCAGCCCTCCTCGTGTAGAGAAAATCATTTACTCAACGCAAATTAGCTCGGTGTCAATTAGAATTTTCTTTTGTAGTCGGTGAACGGTGAAGTCTCGGGTCATTTCGCGATCGTAAAAAATAATAGCAAACGCGTTAGTAAAATAAATAAAGAGCAATATTTAGTGCTGTGTAAAAAAAGTGCTAAGTGAAAATGAAGTGAAAATCCGTTTAGTTATTGATAAAATGTGATAAAGTTTCTAGTGTAAACTGCAAATGTGTTAAAGTAAAGTGTAAAGAAGTGCAGTAAATAAATACATGGCTGATTTCAATAGCCACAAAGCTAAAATCGTTTTCTTTCATTTATTATAAATTTGTTAGTGCAAAGTGTTGCCTTAAATGTGCGTAAATGAATTAAATTATAAATGTTTATTATTAAGAAAATTTGTGTCGAAATATTTTTCATAGCGATCGTTCATTCGTTTTTCTGTTGTTTGGAGTTCGTTGCTCTACGTTAGTTATGTATGTTGACCTTGAAACTTTCAACAATGCAGAAGACTTTAAATACTGTCAACAGGTGAGTGGAGTCACAGGGTGTCTAGATGTATACTTCACTATTATCTTATTCGTTAATTAATACATATTAAATAGAGTCGGCTAAAATTTGGTTGTAAAAAAAAAACAAAAAAAAAAATCTTAAAAAAAACAAATTTAATTTTTCAGTCCCACCCTCAAATAAAGGGTGTTTTCTGGATTTTTTTTAAGGTTTAAAAAAAGAGCAATCAATTTAAAATTTTTACAGTTTATTTATACACTTATGAAAAGTACAAACATATTTTTTGTTAAATAAAAAAATTTTTAACAATATTAAAAATGGCGTCCAAAAAAAGCTATCTTAAAAAATGACTCCCGGTGCTGTTGTTGATTTTGACTCTTCTGAACATCTGAAACATAAAAACCAAATAAATTATTAATCAGTAGGAATGCAGCTATCGCTGGGTCTACAACCAAAAAAAATTGAAAATTAAAAAAATTTCGCGCTTTTGAAGTTCAGATTCTGAAAACTGCTATTTTTGGACCAGTTTTAGATCGAAAAAAAAATTGAAGTTCTTAAAATTAAAATTTGATCGTACCACCGGGACCCCTTAAACAAAAGTAAGAGACAACAAACAAACAAAATATTCTGCAGAAGGAATTAATTAGACTTTACGTGCTTCTTTCTGGTTCTACAATTTTGATTATTTTTTTTGAAAAAGAAAGCAGCGTTTTTTTTATTAAAATATCAATATATTTTAGTATATTTTTCATAGAGTTCGAAAGAAATATAGTCAGTTAGAAATAAAATATACAAAACTTTCCTTTCAATGTCTTCTCTTTAGCTTGGAAAATATATTTTTTATTTACTTATACTTTTAAAACAAAAAACTATCAATTTTTAAATCTGACTTTGGGAGCCAAGGGACACTTATATAACTTTCATTTGATTGATTTTCTGATGTTCATGAATCGAAGTGTGTTGATCTTTACGAAGATCGCCCTTCCATATGTGTAATATCGATTGGCGTTCAGGGTCTTAAAATCTGTTATCTGATATAAGATAAAAAACTAAAACAAATTAGCTCAGTGATTATTACTTAATGGTAAAGATATTTTTAAAGTATGTATATTTTTCAAAAGACCAGGCTTTGATCAGGTGCTGCATTGTGACTTTTAGTATGTATAGTATTACATTATAAATTATATATCTTTATATGCAAAAGGTATTATATTGTGATCAATATATATTATTTCAAAAAATTTCTATTACGATTTAAGGTTGGATCTCGAATACCCTTTTAAGTCTTCGACTTAGCAAAAAATCATATTAGACATTATTTGTGGATCGTTAAAGATCATACGAAAATAAGTTCTAATTTGTGGTAATTTGGCGTAGAGCCGAGACCAGTCGTTCCTTCTTTTCGCTGTTTGGTGGCAATTGGAGATTCAAAGGGAAACCAGATCCTTCTCCACCTGACCTTTCGAACGGAAATTGCTCTGCTTCCCCCGGTGGATATTGATGAGTGACTTGTAGCTTGTTGTAACATGCCTACTCAGTCCGCAGTGAATTTCGAGACTGACGTTGCTGTTGGTGTTAATGCTGATTCCAAGATAGGACATGTAAGTCTTGTCGGAAGTGCGACGACTGTTTGTTTGATGACAGGAGATATTTCGTCTTGCCCTGGTTCACTATCAAACCAATTTGTTTCGCTTCTGAAGAAGGCTGAACTAAAGGCGCGGTTTTATTGGCCAATGATATCGATGTCATCGGCGTACGCCAACAGTTGTACACTCTTATATAAGATTTTACCTTCTCGATTCAGTTCTGTAGCTCGAATTATTTTCTACCGCAGTAGATTGAAGAAATCGCCTTGTCTGAAACTTCGTTCTTCAAGGTCGGGCAATGGAACGTCTGCTTCATAGCGGCAGAAAGGGAGCTCCTTTTTGTGCTATATAGACAGCTTTACAACCGCCGAATAGATGGTGTGTGTCGATCCTCTTTACACGGGTCTTTTTCAAAATTTGGCGAATGGTGAACTTCTGGTCAGTTACTGATTTTCCAGCCTTGAAGCCACACTGATAAGTTCCAATCAGTTTGTTGACGGTGGACTTTAATCTTTCACACAATACGCTCCATAGAACCTTCTATACGATGTTGAGGAGGCTTATCCCACGGTAGTTGGCGCAGACTATGTGGTTGCCCTTATTGTGGATTGGGCAGAGCACACCTTAATTCTAATCGTCGGGCATGCTTTCGTCCGACCATATTCTGCAAAAAAGCCAATGTGTTCTCCTTACCAATTCTTCGCCACCGTATTTGAATAGCTCGGCCGGCAATCCATCGGCCCCGCCGCTTTGTTGTTCTTCAGACGGATAATTGCTATACGAACTTCTTCAAGATGGGACAATGGAACGTCTGCTCCATCGTTATCGATTACGGGTTCGGGTGTACCATCTCTTGGTATTATGCTTTCACTGCCATTCAGCAGGCTGGAGAAGTTTTCCTCCATAATTTCAGTATGCTCTGGACATTAGTCAGCAGATCACCTCTGTTTGCAAGAAGACCGAAGGAAATTGTGTACAAATAATGGGCCAAAAATCTTTAAAATTAGTACTTCTAAACCAAAATTCTCAAAACCAAAATTATTTACAAAAAACTCTTCAATTATGCATTGATTTCTTAAACTGATTTTAATGTTTGATAAATGCCACACATAAAAAAGCAAGGAAAATTATGCAAATTTATTTCACTGCAAGTAGATTTTAGTCATGGAAATAAAGCTGCGATTACTTAGTAACATATCTGCATTTTATAATAACTGCCAGCGGAAAGATGGTATGATTCATGGCATGGGGATTAGTTAAATTGATACGCCCTTTCAGGCGTTTGATTTGGATACTTTTCAGGACAGCTTCACAATTTTATCAATAACATATGAGGGTGGATTTGAGCCCATAAAATTTAAGTATCACGTTTATAAATCTGCGTATATATGTATATATATATGTAGGCATATGAGTGTGTATAAGTGCTACATAAATCATTTCAATATGTCGAAATATTTATATATATTTGTGTTCTATTTTCAAGATAGATTAGTCTTAGCGAAACTTACTTTGTAAATTTTTTTGGGAGTTCAAGTGTATTCTGAATCAAGTTGTATCCTTAAACTGTTGCTAGGAAAAGTATGCAAACAAACAGGAATTTGAAAATTTTTCGCGTGTTTGTTTGAAGGTGCTAGCAATAAAGCTATCAACCCAGCTGTCAGCGTCAGAATGAGAGTTTCACTTTTCGATTGAACATACTTTGATCATTATCAAACAAATGCTTACATAACAAGCTGGTTAATAATCGCCCTAATCTCTTTTCGAAACTAAGATAATGACATATTAACCATCCGAGCAATTCAAAAACATGAGAAATATACCTAATTGATATATTTAGATTATAAGTTATCCTAAAGAATCTCCAAACTTCATTGTTTCCAAACAAAGCTGCTAACTGTGACATGTGGTTTCTATACCGATGGCATACTTTAAATAAAAAAATATCTTTAATATCGCGTTTCTTTGAAATGTATTAGAAAAATATCAAAAAAAAAAATTATTTGAGCAAAGTTTCACACAATAAAAACATCACCAACAGCTTACAGTTCCCTTGAAAGTGTATGCATACTTTTTCGGCTAAGTGTGTATAAATATATTTGTGTATAATATCGCCCACATAGTTATCAGTTACTTCAAAAAGTGCCAATAGAGCAACTCATATGCCCAATTTAAATTCAATTCAAAGTTGATTTATAACCTCACACCGCAACAGACAGCGATACCGTTACCAATATCACACCACAACTTAACCTCAATTCAATCCATGAAAAACGCATATGTCAATACAATAAATCCAACAAAGTAGAATAGAAGAAAGCTTAGCCACCTTTTTCTTTCGTTACACTTTCCCAAGCACAAACTTTTTCCTTATGGAACTTTCAACTTTATTATGTTGGCTATGTATTTATGTATATACATACCTAAAAATATATATTTATTTTCAGAAGTGTGTGCTGCAAGCCCTCTTTTTTCTTTGGTATTATAAAGTATTGTAAGGATTTTACTTATGCAGAAATAGAAAAATAAATACTAACTTACATATTTACATACACACATAGACACAATAAAATGCACATGCATACACACATATGCATAATCAAACATCTGTCATTTTATCGGCTAAAAGATTTTCTTTTGAACAAAAATAGATTTGCAAAAGTTTTCGTGCGATTATACCCACACACACACGCACACATTTGCATAAGCACCAACGCATGTGTATTTTTTGTTGTTTCACAAGTCGCTTGTTTTTTGATGGCAGTGAAGTCGTACAAGCATGAAATATAATTTATGCAAAAATTGTCAAACCCATTTCATGTCGCCGAAATTAATTTGAGCGAACCGGAAGTTGCAAAATTCGCCATGAAATTGTTCAAACGGAAATCGGGCAACACTCATGTGTAAAAGAAATGATGAAAATGAGAATGATGTAGGAAGCGGCATAGTAAAGCGCAATCAGCTTTGGATAGGCTAATAGGCGGACAGTTAAAAATTAATGTTTCTGTACATGCATGCGCACTAAATATATATAATAACTATATGTGCATACATACATATATACTTGTACATATGAACGTTTGTTTGAAAGCCATTGAAGGTCCATAAAAAGCTTGAGGATTATGGTGACGTTTAATACAGTTGAATGATTCCAATCGTTTTGAGATTTAAGACGAATAAATACGTTTTCATAATTTTTGGTTTTTACATAAATACATCAAATGTATGGTTACTATGGTTATTATATCAATTTGGTTAAGCGAACTTTTCGCACGCAAAACCACTTAGTTAAAGTAGAAATATAATTCTGCGAAATTTGTATCCAAAAATGTATGACACACTTGCGCTAATGCTACTATTAGAATATTTCAACCTCTGTGCACTCTTCCTTCTTTTCAATTCAGAGGGTCGTTCATATTTTGAGGGAGCTCAAAAATATTATGAAAGTAAATTTTAATATTCCTTCTATTTAAGCATTACTTCAGAAGTCTTCCGGAAGTTCTGGGACAATGTTTTGAAACAATCTTTGGTTTTCTCTTTTAATAGTTCCTCTATTTAAGCACGATTTTAAAAGCCTTCTGGGGTTCTGAAACAATTTTTCAAAACAATCTTTGGTTCCATTTTTTAAGTAAATAACTTGCTTACTTAGTCAAAATTCGATACTCAGTATTTACAGTTACTAAAACAGGCACCGTTTATTTCACCAACCTCAGACTTCGACCGGCAGTCATACAAGTAGACTTTAGATGATGAACCGAATCCAGAAATTTGAAAGATTTGGCTGACAAATTTATGAATTTATAGAACGGATTTTCTTTAAAAAGGTAAACACAGACTTTTACCTGCTCTCAAGAGCTAGAATAATGTGGAAAGCGGGCACCGCCTGAAACCTAATTTTTGGTAACAAAAAAAATTTACTTTAAAAAAATTAATAAATTTGTATTACAAACCTTGAATAATGATTAAATACAAACGTTTGTGAATAATTTCATATTAAAGGGTGTTGTTTTAAACATATCGTTTACAGGAAGAAAAAACTCAAATAACTTAGCGTTATGATGAAGAATTTACCTTTACTATATGTGTATGTATGGATTCGCCATTATATTTTAAGAATGTTTTCGAACAAGTGACCGTATCGACTGACTCCAATAAATTTCAGCCGTGAGACCAAATTTTCGACTTCTTTTGCAGCAATTTTCAAAAAAAGTCACTAAACAGTGTGTTTTTTAACTAAATTTCAACCGAAGTCTATTTATCGCTCAACAAAATTTCCTCACGAAAATCGTGATAGGACCATTTCGATTAGCGTTCATTGACCGAACGTGCCACGCTGTTGATGATCGTTTGACTTCAATTCTTACCAGAGATGGGTCTTCTATGGATGAGCGTAGCTCCAATTGTTGCATGCGTTGGTGGATGTGCTCACTCGAGTATTTTTCGATGCTCTGCTCCTCAGCAGTCTTCGGTGTACAATGTACATATGTACGGCGTCGGATTCAAATTTTCCACATTTTTTTTTACTCGAACTATGCTTAGACAGATCATTTCTTCATATTGTGCCAACTACTTGTTGCGGCAAAGTATAATAGTCTTGTTTAACGGTTATTTGTATCACCTAAAACCAATCGAAATAGACATAGATTTGTATATAAAAGATCATATTGACGAGACGAGTTGAAATCCGGCTGATTGTTTGTCCGTCCGTCTCTATGTGCAAGCGATAACTTAAATAAAATTTGAGATATCTTGAGGAGACTTGCTACATATATAGCTTGATGGCATTTGCAAGTCGGCTAAAATTTAATTTAACGTGGGCCACTGTACATTTTTCACTAAAAAACTTATTGAATAGTTAAAAGAAGTCGAATAATTTTCACGTATACCTCATAAGAAAGCTGAGAAAAAGTCATAAACATTAAGCAGGCCAGTTATTTTTATATGACATAATTTTTTTCGTATAAGCTAATGTCTATAGGTACTTTTTTGAATCGTTGAAATTTATAACTCCAAAACTTTTCAAAATTTACCACACTAAAAAGATACGTGTTCAATATGTTGCCTCATAGTAAAAAAATAAAGTTACGCACTTAAAAAATTTTGAATATAAATTTTTGGTATAATGACCCATAACCAATATTTAAGAATGAATAATATTCAATGAAATAACTAGTGGTAACACCGCTGCTAATTCATAATAATCATAAAGGCACGAATATTTAAGGGGAAGCAAGAACTACAGCAATTCATGTAGCGAGTACATTACCCCTTCGTTAAGCTGCACTTTGCAATCATAAAGGAGAATATACACACATAAAAAACAGCAGTTGCCTTCTCCACATTCACACTCCCGCACATGCAATACTAACAACAGCATCACCTCAGTGTGGAGAACTCTCCACACTCAATGCATACTCGTATTAGCACATTGTCAATTGGAATTTTCGCATTGTGCGGCGGTCTCGCGCTGCGGGAAAAATAATTCTAAACGCGTTGTAAAAATTTCAATTAAGGGGTTTTAAATATTGTTTTATTTATGAATTCAGTGTAAAATCGTTGAAGTGTTAGTGAGAATTAGTTAGTGGTTCAATCTTGTGAATTAATGTAAGAACGAGTGCAAAAATTTTAAGTGTGAGCATAGCCAAAGGGAAGGTGAAATAAAATATTTTCGCTCAGTTGCAATGGTGCTTAGTATTATTCTTACCTCATTAATAAAATCGTGTATTGAATAAAAGTGATATTAAAGTCGATTTAATAAAAGTAATACATATTATATGTGGGCATACATAATTCGAGTAAATTATTTTTGCTTATTTCATTCTACAAATGTGCGCAGATCGTTCGTTCGTTTTTTTCGTTGTTCGTGTGCCGGCGCAACAAATATTGCAATGTAAACTTTTATCAAAGCAAAAGAGAGTAAACAGCATTTGCCGGTGAGTTACAGGGTGCCTTTGTACATACATGCATCTCTTAATATTAGATTATTTTATTTAATTTTTGATATTATTTAATCTTTTATATCTTTAAAAGAAAAAATATACAAAATTAAAAAACAAAAATATAACCAATAATAATATGATATATTTTTTCTTTCATACGCCAACACTTAAACATTACTTCGCCATTGAAAACTAACAAATAAATAAAAAAATATATTCCTTAAAAAGATTTTCCATTAGACAAGTTTTTTTTGCCAGCTAAGAGAACACACTTTTTATTTGCCGTTATTCTAGAAAAAAAATTCACTAAGTTACTCTATTTCAATGTAGACGTAGAAAAAAATGTCATCTTTTTATGATTCAGTTTATTTGAAAACAATTGGTGTTTCATCAATACAAAAGTCATTGTGGGAAAAATTTCAGAATTTCATAAAAAGAAAACATTCAAATGGCTGCTTATTAAAGTTAAATTTTATGAATTTTTTTTAGAAATACCTTTGAATCTCTAAGGCAGGACAGGTATTGAATATATGTTGCATGGATAATTGGCGTGGTGGTTTAGGATTGCCGTTAAGAAGGTGTTGGTGAGTGATTCGCCTATACCCGAACCTTAAATGTGTAATAATTGTTACTTACTGCCGCGAGATTTTATAAATGTTTCGGTTTAACATTTTTCTAAGGTCCCTTTGAGGTATTGAACCTCGTTAAGCAACGTGGGGGAGAATTCGAAGAATCATGCCGCGTTGTCAGAACATTCGTTCCCAGGAATGCCAACGTGATCTGGGACGCAGAGAAGAGCTAATTTTCTTTCATGTTTAATATACATACATATGTATATCGAATATTTCGAATTTTTGATATTGCTATGAAATAATTTCGTATGTTGCGTTCAAGTAAGAGAAGCTGTTTGAGCAAATAAAATGGTGTTGGATTCTTTAAACTTATGTAGGGATGTATTTATTGAATCATCACTAATGAGTCATTCAGGTTGAGTGTTGCTTGTATAAAATTTGGATGAGAGATGAATGTTTAAAGTTTCGGGAAATTGGAGACAGGGGCGTAGGGTAGACTTGAGTTGAAAATTCCTTTTGTGCTTTTCTGCAAAATTTATATATTTCTGGATGCCAGTGTTTGAAGAATTAAGTAGTTTTTGAAGGAGTTTTATAGTTTTTCGTAAACTCTTTCCCTAATTGACACTGAAGCCACTTTCTTCTAAGATACATTTAGTTGGTGATGTAGGAAAGACTCCTTAATGTTTGTGTTCGAGCACTATCCGTAAATTGGCAGGTATGGTCTCTCTATTTTAGCTAGTATTATGGCTCTTGTAATATTAGGTTAGGTTAGGTTGGATGGCCGATCTAAGATCGCACGTGGACTATACGTAGTCCTTTGTGATGCCATAGAAAATAGAACTCCCGTATTCGGACTTAAAGATCGGCAAAACGTTTGGTGGCCGATACAAATGTGCAAATGCACTTGATATCTACTCCCACCAGTTCGGAGGGATGTATCCGAACAAGTATTGCAAGTATCTAAGTCTTAACCTCCCGAATGCGGGACAGTCAATAAGGAAGTGCTGGCTAGTTTCTGCCGCATCTTCTTCTAAGCAGCTTTTGCAAGCGGCATCTTGTAATATTAATAAGTGTACTTTTGTGAATTAAAGATAAATACTTAATTATGTTTAGTCTACTGGAAAGCAATTTTGTAAGGTTAAGACATTAATATTTTCAAGTAAACTTATTATCAAAATTTATTCTGAATATTTTTAAGCTATTTACAGAAGTTATTAAGACTTTTTTTTAGTATCGTTGGTTGAATTTTTTATAGTTTTTCAGCATTCAATTTTTTGTGTGCGAAGGTCAGAGCTCCTTTTTCCACCAGATGGGAGAGGCTTTGGAAACTTTTCTTTTGCTTTGGAGAATTGATTTGTTTGCTGCAAAACGTATAGCTTTTGTAATGCAAGAGGTTTCGTGGTTTATATTGCCTGTCGATGACTTTCATACTTTTATTATTTCTGCTTGAAATTTGTCCCACTTTGCTAATTTTAATTTAATTGGCGAAAGTGAGTATATTTTGTAGGATGTACTTGTAGGTCGGTACCAATATTGATTGAAATTGGGAAGTGGTCACTGCCTTTAAGTTCGAAAAAAACTCCACTCGATTCTAGGAGACTATTCGGGTCAAGAAAGGGAGAGGTCTATATTCATGATCATTGAATGGGTTGGGAATTGGGTGGGAGCGTCATTATTAGGAAATGTCAATTAGTGTTTTGTTATAGGGTTTTCAATTATCAAGCCCCTTGCATTTGGTTTGGGAGAGCCCCAATGTGGGTCCTAAGCATTGAAGTCGCCAACACAAATTAAAAAACTTTTTTGCTTAATTTGCAATTTTTTTTTTAAGAAAAGCGAATTTTTTGTACTTTGATATTAATCGCGTTCATATGAGGAGGATCTTATGAAAAATAACACTCGATATTTTATGGGTAACTAAATTAATACATCATGAATAAAGAAGTCGATTGAATAGTTTTTATTTTCGGGACATAAATTAAAGCGCTCAAAGCCATTTTCTTGGACTCATAAAGATATAAGATCTTTCTGGTCAAAATATTAAAGTTGAGAGCGGTTAGTAGTCTAGGATTCCTTTGTTAAATTTGCTTATATTTTAGTTTGACCTCGAAAGACTATTGATGGTAGACAGCATGCCTATTAAATTAGGACTTGTCTATTTTACAAAGGTCACGCAAAGATGTGATATGTTGACGTTTCTATTAATCGGTAAGGTTACTTATTCAATAAGTAATCAAAAGATATTCACCTTTTTATCCCAAAACAACGGATGAGTGAATCAAACTACTTTCACATTTTCAGTGCGTTATTTACCTTGCTCTACACTTCTCGCAGCCGTCTGCCACATTGCAACAGACACCTAAAGCATTTCGCGAATATTTCATACTCTACAACAAACAATAACAAAATAATGTGTACATACCTACACAAATAAAAACAACGCTAATGAATATAAGCATTAACAAAATTGGCGCGGAAAACTTTGCAGTAACTTCTGCTATGCAGATTAAAAGGTGAAGCAGTGTAAATATGTATATGATGCCGTTATAAACCTGCCGGCAAGCGCCCATAAACACGTGATAACGCATGAATATGCACGTCGTAATTAATGCAAATGAGTTGAGAGAGTCTTCTCATAATTTTTGTTGTTGTTGTTATTGTTAGAACTTATATATTATATAAGTAAATCACATCAGTAGTTGCGGTGAAATGGTGGCGTCTTATAATATATTTAGTCTTAAAAGCGATAATTGGATACATGAATATATCTGCTATTGTTTGAAGGTATTCTTAGAAGGTATTTTTAAGTAAAGTGAATAAGATATTTCGTAATACACAATATGTTCAAGGAATTTATCATAGATATTATAATTTCGCGACTAAAGAACGAGTGTTTAAATCAAAATAATATTAATTTAATATTATATTATAATATTTTTTGTAACCACTTTGCATTCTTCATTGGTTACACTAATGAGATAAGAAAGCAGAGATATACTAAATATACTTTAGGGTGGTCAAAAAACCAAAATTTTTTTTCGCTTCGTACTCTAAAAAAGTGGTCGATTGTTCCAATTATGAGCTTTTAATTGTAACGAAAGGGCCATAAATCTTTCGCACAACTTTTCTCTCGAAAACTCGCAACGTCGACTCATCAGATGTTGTCATCGTCCATCTCTCTGCACCATATAGCAGGACCGGAATAATGAGTGACTTATAGAGTTTTGTTTTTGTTCGTCGAGAGAGTACTTTACTTCTCAATTACGTACTCAGTCCGAAGTAACACCTGTTGGCAATAGTTATACTGCGTTGAATTTCGAGGCTGACGTTGTTGTTGGTGTCAATGCTGGTTCTAAGATAGACGGAATTATCTACAACTTCGAAGTTATGAGTCTCAGCAGTGACGTTGGAACCAAGTCACGAGTTCGACGACTGTTTGTTTGATGACAAGAGATATTTCGTCTTGCCCTCATTCACTGCCAGACCCATTTTCTTAGCTTACTTATGAATTTAAGTTATGCGGGCGTAAATAATATTAATGTAGCATGGGCGCAAAATGGTTTTGAAGATGCTGAGAGCTACAAGCAAAATCAGGAAGTCCTTCAAGTGTTATATACATACCTATATATATACATATATTATATGTGTGTGTGTTTTTAGTGCATATTATCTTGTTAGACGTCCAAATACATGTAAATGCGAGCTTATGAGCGTTTTCTTAGCTTTATTGGTTATAATAAAAATACCATTTGCCAAATTAAGCTAAATACAGTAACGGTGTTAGCCCACACAACAGATGCAGCCGTTATCATCGCTACCCACCTGTTTATGCGTTCGTTAGCAGTTTCCTACATGTGCGTGTGTTTATAGTTGCTACTCCTGCCTCCTTCTGCACTTCGTCTGGTGCTCGCTTTCATCATTACTACGAAGCTGATGCGTGTAATTTAATTTCCATGAAAGGGTTTTGTGGTTCAGTAATAATATTTATTACATATTTCATATTTCACTTTACTGCTTATACGAGTGCACGGTAATTTTAACAGTAGCAGTATGCACACATTTTTGCATACTTACATATATGCATTTTTATGAACTCACATAAACGCACCTGCAGATATTTTGCATTTGCGGTATAAATATTTGCACGCACATGATTTTCATATTTTATTTATCTTCCGTACGAGATATGGGCAAAGTTTGACAAAAATTATTATAAGCGGATATTAAGTATTTCCTGCGCATTAACGGTTTTCATTTCATGTAGCGGCATAAACATTTTTACAGTTATTCAGCCATGCAACGACGACGATGAAATTGCATCGTGTTTGTGTGTTTTTGCCAAACTTACTGTTGGGAGTTATGGACATTTTACAGCATTATAGAAGTGAAGTTCTTAAAGGGTTTAAACAATAAATCAAATTTAGTTATACTTCTTAGGTGAAAATTTGAATCAATGAATTTTGAGAATCAAAATTTTTAAATTTTAATAAATTTTTACTATGATTGCACCCTTTCTTGTGTCCAACTCGTTATACGTATTAATCGAAAAAATCTCAATTTAAATTTACCTGGTGGACAAAACAAATGAATTTGTCGACATCGATATGTCCACCACAAAATAGAGACATTTCTATACTCTTGCAACATATTGCTACAGAGCATAATAATTAAAAATTTAAAACAATTTTGAAAAAGTGGATGTAACCCCGCTCTCTAATAGCTTTAATATACATATGTCCAAGAACAATAAAGCTACAATGCCAAACTTACTCAGGAGAAATCATTTAGGCACCCCATGGACACTACGCCAGAGCGAGTTTTACTGAAAACCGAGTAACTTTGTGATTAAAATGGATAAAATTTGGCGGAAATTTGTCCTAGGCCATAAGACAAACCATAGTCATACGAGTAAATATAAACATATAATATCAAGGTGACTTAACTCCATATGAGTAATAATGGTACGTGAGGTACCTTAATGAATCACAGGGAACATTTTATTTGTATATTGCCTCTTTATACTACTGTGAGCAAAATATAGTATTATATATCATAGACTTTACTGCCATTGTTGGAAAATCGGAAGGATCATTGAAAATCATTTTGAAAGCTCATTTGGGCTTAAGAAAAGTGAAAGCACGATTGGTCCCAAAATCACTCACATTTTTCGAAAAACAGTGTCACCTTAAAGTCAGTGAAAAACTGCTTTCCAACTACCAGAATGTCATGAAACGTATTATTACTGGCGATGAGTCTTGCATCTATGCTTACGATCCGGAAACAGACGATCAATCGGCCGAATATCCGGTCAAAGGTGAGACGAAGCCGAAAAAACCATGTCAAAGCAGGTTATGATTAAGTATGATTATTGACCTGTAATGCACTCCGAATTGCTTCCGAGCGCCCTACCATCAGCAAGAAGCTATTCGTCACATACTGCATGTGGCACAAGTTTGTTTAGTCCTAAGTGGGACAACATGGGTTTTGAAAAATTAATTAAGGATTTTAAAATTATGAACAAAGTCCTACTCTTCTTTAATCATAATAATAATATGTGGTATTGCCAAACATAGATAAAATCGGATCGATACTTTCTCCATCTCCAATAAACCCTTAATGTAAAATAATTTTCGTTTTTCTAACAAAACTTTTATCTAAAAATGAAATTCCGATCCCCTGATGGACGTTTTGCACCTTATTCTATTTTCCTAGCTTTGATTCTTGCAAGTCGCAAGAGTATAAAATGTTCGGTTACTTTCTTGTTTATTAAAGTACCTTCATTTAAGCCCTATAAAGGTTGCTTTTATATACGTATATCGGTTGAGATTTACTGTTCTTTATTTTTATAATGGTATGGTGGCGACATGTCCAATTTTTCTAAAGACCAAGGAAACCTTTTGAAAACGCATCGTGTGAGAACAACTTTTGTTGGATTCGGCTTATCTTAAAACCGCTTTTTACTTTCGTGCTGAAGCGCGTGAATCCACAATTCATCACCTATAACAATATCATCAACGTACTTCGAAACACCGTATCGTATTTCTTAAGATTTCTCTCGAATAATCGACACGAGTCTTTTTTGAGGGATGTTTACGCAATATTGAGTGAATGCTGGTACATATGGGCACTAATAGCCGATAGGTCACTAACTTCACGAAATTCGTCTTGTAGTAATCTACGACCTCAATCGAATTCACCATAACACCTGACTGATTTTAGTTTAAGCGCAATGCGAAGAAGTTTCTGGGTTGTAATCACCGTCGAAACATGGAAACAGTGGTACATAGCAGAAATCAAGGAAAAGTTCAAACATTTCGTGACTGTAAACGGAACATGGATCCACTGTTGTACTCCAAGAACCAACGATAAGTCAAAATTGCTTATTAAATCTGGCGAAAATGCTCCCTATAAGGCGAAGATTGTCCAATCGACACAGGGCTTTACTATGCCGAAAATGATGTTAAAAAATAAAAGTGAATCTGTTGCCCTACCAATCGGTATAGATACAATATATTTGGCCACATACGCGTTTATTTAGTTTCGAATCTTGAAAAGTCACGCCCGGTAGAAATCAGAGTAAATTGAGGGGGCTGTCGCCGCTGAGAACTACTATATGTTTCTGGGAAACATATTTTAGACCAGAGATATATATCTCAGAGCATCGCTGAGTAATGTTTAAAGTGAGAAGGAAAGTCTGTGATCAGAAATATATCGAAATTTTTACAAAGTTTTCGTTTTTCCATAAACTTTTTGCTATTTTTCAGACTTCAAAATAGCTGTGATCTGCCACAAATTATACTACGAATATTTTATTTCATTTTTGGAAAATGAAAACGTATCACCCTCGATTACAATCGTCAGGCATATGTTAGAGAAATGGCATGAAAGCTTCACATCTCTCGCGAGTCCGATCGAATGATTTAGTGATTATTTTGGCTTTGAAACGCGTTCTTTCTCGACTCGTCCCAATAGAACTGAATTATTTTCAAAAAGAGTACCATAAACAGGTCTGTTTGGACATGCTTGACCATGCGAATTCCAGTCTCATATTCATGGAGACCATTATAATTGCCGACAAGACATGGATTTGACATGCAGATAAGTCAACAACAATGGAAATTGAGGGAAAAACTAGTCAAAACCAAAAAAACAACACGCTTGAGCCGCTCAAAAATCAAGGTGATGCTCATTGTTTTTTCTATATTCGTGGTTTGGTTCATCATGAATTTATTCGGGAGGGACAGACGGTCAATAAAGAGTTCTATGAGATTAAGGCGTTTGCGTGAGAAGATCTGTCGAAAATGGGCGGAATTGTGGAAGAATTCATGAATTTTACACGATGATAATCGCATCGAGCCACGATAGTGACCGAATTTGAAGCCAAAAACGCAATGATTATCATCGATCAACCACCGTATTGACCAGATTTGGCTCTGTGTGTTATTTTGTCTTATTCCTCAATCTGAAATCGTCGCTCCGTGGAATCAGTTGATCGAAGAGAGAAAACAAAATTCGCTGAAGGAGCTGAAGGCCGATCCAAATCAAGTCAAATACCTTTTTATACCCATTTGCACCTGTGAAAGTATTATAGCTTCAGTGCTCCTTGCTTTATATTAAATTTCGGTAAATGATATATAAATTTAACACTATTTAACAAGTGGATATTATTCGTATCTAATTTATTCTAAATTAATATAAATACATTGCTTGTAAAAACAAAATAAACACGTTTACGAGTATGTTTATAGGCAAACACAATATTTGACTCAATTGTTTTGTATTGCAAACGAGTTCGGCGATAAATTACCTTTTCCCACACATGATTATCATTTATACTAATAAGCTATGCATGATTATACACTTTTAATTATGCAAAACTGTAAGCCAGACGCCTTAACACACGCGCACATCACTATGGCACTTAAATACACACACTTGCATACAAATGTATAAAATGTTACGTATACGCCGTGTCAGGCATTAATTTTATAGACCATATTGGATTTAAATAACACATGAGCGGCATTCGTGCAAATATTTTACAGTATTTATAGCGCATTTATTGAATGTGTGCGTTACGGTTTTTGTGCCACGTATTTCACGGTTGGCATTTGCAACATATGTTTCTATTGGCGAATGTATAATTATTTGCGGCTAACATTTGTGGCGTCTGTAACAATTTTATAATTAGTTTGATTTAGTTCGTTTTTTTCTTCGTGCATTTGTTGTGCGTTCATTAAAATTGTACGTGTATAACGGTTATTATTATTTTAGTTGGAAAGCCAGCATATTTGTGTCACAGCTGTGCCGCGCTGCATGCAACAACGCCGTTGACGTGTCCCTAGCGCGCGGCGCTTCACGTGAAAAATATTTGTTGCTAATCCGGTTATCGCTTTTTTGTTTGTTGTTTTGTCCGCTTGTGGATTTGCATTTTTTCGTTTATAATTTGTTATTACAAATTACTGCTTTATTAGTGTAATTAATGATGTCAACAACATTTGTTTGCACTAATTTTGCTGGCCAGCGCAAAAAGTGAATATAAATAACTAGAAGTGACAATGTTTTTTGAAGCACAGTTGCTTTTTTATTTACTAAATACCGCCGAATATGTGGCCTACATTTGTCTTTATATATAGATATAGAATTGAGCATTTGGTAATTGTATATTTTGTTTGTTGTTGCAGGATTTGGCTGAAATATTAACAACAAATCATGCGGCTTACTGAAAATAAGTGTCACAACCAGGATGCAATTTCAAATAATTATTTAATTCATGTGAGTACCATTTATTATTATTAAATTGAAATTTTGTAGTTAATGAAATTTTATGGCATAAATTTCAAATTAAAATGCTGTTTATTTTCGCATATTTTTGTTACAAAAGATTTGTACATTATTCAATATTTGCTGTTTATTTCTCTTTAAAACCATGCCACATACATAGAATATGTAAAAATAAGAGCTAGAAATAATGCAAGCTTAATTAAAAATCACTCAGATTTATTTCTACAAGAATTAGGTACTGTGCGGTATTGGTTTCTTGATGCTAAGGCAGGACGGTCTGCGTGTTTTCTTATCTCTGGTGGAGGACTGAAATTGTTAAGCAAGTAATTTGTGAGTATTACGTTGTGGTCGTGTCATGTTCGTCAACTAAGTGGCGTTGTAGCTGGTGGCTGCATATTCCTATTGTCATGTCACATAACGGTTCACGGTAACTATGCGCCTTTCTGTGCTGTATTAGTGATAGTTCACCCGTAACTATTTGTTTTTATTTGTTGCAAAGACATCCTGCGGGTTTTTTCTCTTTCTCATCGGACGACGGTGTACCTTTGATTTTACGCTTCTTTATTTGTGTTTTAGTATACTCCTCCTCACTCCTTTGTGATTGTTGTGCGTGGTTTGTTGGCGGATATCCCATTCATTTCTTCTCCTTGACTTTTGGATCCAGTGTTTTGCGGCCATTGCATTACGTTTATCTCGTTTCACCCTAGCACCATTTCGAAAACGTTTTTTCTCGGTTGTTGCTCCACATTCTGCTGTCATGTCTTCATTGTCAGGGATTTTTATTTCCATGTCGTCATTTGGCGCTGCGTCAACGGCATCAGGGACCAATCTTTCATTTAACACAACATAACTAGCCTCCCTAATTCACCAAAGTTAGGACTCTCCAGAGCAATAAAATGACACTTGAAGTCTTCTCTTTCTGTAATTGGAGGAGTCCAAAAAACTAGCTGCTTTAACAACGTTGGCATCTTCTTTAATTACGGAGGTGGTTGCATTAACTTCCTCAATTGTTTTGTCTGCTATTCTTGTAATTTCTGCCTTTTTAATTTTTTTCTAATTTGTTATCTCTCCAAGATTCTTTTAGTTCTCCTGATTTCTTCGCTTCTTCTACACTACTCACTCCCTCTCTCTTTGCTTTTGCTCTTCGTCGTCTTGAAAAATGTATTCGATTACTTCAGCTTCATCTTGGTCTTCAAGAGTTTTGTCTTCTAGGCCTAGCTCGCCATCTTTTATGCGCAGCTACTCAAAAGTAATGTCTTCTACGCGCAATTTCTCATATAAGTAATGCCTTCAGCGCGTAACTCGTTTTCCTTTGTTGTTGTAATAAATCTGCAATGATCGACATCTCGGACTTTTCTTTAGTAACCTTTTTTTTTAAATATTTTTAAAAAATTTTAAAAAATTTCGATCTGATGATAATCATATATTAATCTTATAATCTTAATATGAAATTAAAAATAAACATTTCAATTGAAAATCAAAAAACGGCATTAAAAACTGGAAAATCAATTTTTAAATCGGAAACCAGATTTAAATGTCAAAATATACAAAATTTTAACTGAAATAGTCTAATTAAAAGTGATTTGAAGATAAAAATTATAGAAAACAAAATTTCCTTTTATGAAGATAACCGAATTCCAAGCACGAAATAACTTAAAATTATAAAACTCAGTTATTTAAATTTTCAATTATAAAGTTGGGATTGCCATTTTGGGGACTCTTCTGTATCAAAATATTTTTACTGCCGCATCTGAAAAACTATCAAAAAAATTCCTGTTTACCATATAAAGGAAAAATCGTTCAAAATGAATAATTGTATTATATATAATTCAATAAATAGAGATAAGTTTTATATTATTTCACTTCGCGCTCCTTTTAGCGCTGTATGATCTTTAACTATATTCTTTTTTGTCACATAAAAAGTAGTGAAAATTTCTAAGTTTTGATACTGTCATTAAAAAATGAATAATGCCAATAATTTTGTTCAAAATAATCTCTGCTTATGGGGCTTTACATTCAACACAGCATTCATTTCAAAATACAACTTATTAGCAAAATTTGCGTCTTGCAACAGGTTGCTCCAGATTGTAAAAGTTTTGTTCACCTAACAGTTAGATGTACCACCTAAAACTAATCGAGATAGATATAGGGTTATATATGTATATATAAATGATCATTATTTCGAGATGAGTTGAAATAGAATTTTAAATATCTGGATGAAATTTGGGAGCGCCTTGACAAAAAAAGTACGAGTTCGTAGATAGATTGGACCACTGCGCCGCACACAAAATTTCATTAACCGAAAATGTATAAAATACCATAACCAAGCACTAAATTATGATATAAAACTCTAATTTAGCACAGGGGTTCGCAGTAGTAAGTGACAGCTGGGGGAAAATTTTTAAATTTTCTTGATTTTAATTGTTTCTTCAGAGCTGATCACCAAATGAGTGTTCCGTATGTCAGAATTGGCTTTATAATGGTCGTAAACATCTGGCGCTGTCGACCTCTTCCATGTCATCTGCATCACCAGTATGGGTTTGCTTGCTTTGTTGGCCTTCTCCTCCGTGATCAGCTGCCAGTCATCTATAAATGGTATAGATTTATTTTGCAGCTTGATGCATATCAGGAGCTTCTCATCTGGTGACAGCCAAATATGAGCACGAAGCCTCCTTGGGATATCCTTGTTGGGTATAAACTTCATTTCAGACCTACGAAGGCGTCGATAATCTAACCTAAAGATTTATGAAGAGTCAAACTGCGGAGAAGAAACTGCCGGATTGTCGAGTATGTAGTCTAAAACTATATTCGACAATTTGACGTTGATTTCCACCAGTCTCTTATGTGTGCTGCTTAGGGAGATGAAGTTGCATGCTGTCTCAAGCCATATCGATAAAACGCCTTGCTGTTGCTGCATTTTGCTGCTCTTGCTTGGATCTCTTAGGCAGACTTCCTATCGCTTCGCTCTGTGAGCGTTTTCTTTTCTGCGATACACTCTGCTTGTTGGTTTCGATGGGAGTTCCTGATTGCTTTACTTTTAGGAAGTTTTCGTACTCGAAGTCCTTTGGTACTTTAATTCCACTTCGTTGATTGCGGTCTTTGGCAATTGCCCTAACTGATTTGGGGATTTCTTTTCTTCTTGCGTTGTCCCTCTACTTTAGCACCCAGTGCACTTCGGTTGGCACTCGTGGCTAGTCTAGAGGTAGATGGTTCTGTATTTATAATATGAGTACTTTGGTTGGTACCTGCTGTGAATTACAGCTGTGTTCTGTTGCGTTCTGTGGTTAGCACACTCTTTTTCGTCTATTATTATTAGTCTCTGTTGTTTTTAATTGTTTTCTATGTCCATTTGTAGTTCCGCGTATGTCAGAAGGTGTTGGTCACTCGATTGCAGCGCCGGCTTGCGTAGACGAATATTTTTATGCTGATCAAAATTGATATTTTTTTATACAGATTACTTGATGAGTGTTAATGCCTATCTAATAAAGATGTTATGAATAATCAAAATTTGTTGTACTCATGAGTTGGATTTCAGCTGCTGAATCAATCGCTTTTATTATTGTTCGAAATTAATTAAAAATTATTTGAGTGTTCTTATCTCTCTATTTTAATCGATTTCCCAAGCGGCAATGCGGCTCTGCTGTGTCCGTTTGATCTAATTTCTTTAACCTTTTAAAATGCTTTTTGTAATGCTAAAAACGGAAGCGAAAACATTTTTTAAATTATATATATAAGCGACAAAAGTACACAATTACCATAGGTCGATGATGTCCAAGCCACTTGCCAAAGTTTACGAACTATGCCACTCTAAATTACTTCGCCAATTACAATTAGCACTAATTTCATTTCACAAAGTGTTGATGGAAATGATTTTAGAAAATAAACGTAATCACAATTTCCACAATTCAACACACAACTCACCGCCTGACGAGCCATATAGCATACAACGGACGAACGTCCATTTGTCGAATCCGAGCTCGTCGCAGAGCGCAGGTAACAGCAGTCAAAGTGACTTTAAGTGGCAACATTATTGCAGGCAAATTAGTTGCCTTCATCACCTCTGCACTAACTAAGTCTCCGTCCAAGTACTTTCTCAACAAAATTTGCAACTTGAAATTAAATTCAAATTTTTCAGAGAATACTTACATACTTAGTTCGTTGTTGGCTGCAGGCAGAGTCTTAGTTTTGTTGGCAAAAGGGTCGGACCTTGAATGGGAAAGTAGCGGCCGGATGTGCAAGCTATAATTGCTATGAACATATAAACGTGTGGGTGTGTGAATATACTTGTATGATATATACTTGTATGTATTGGTGTTGGTGTAATTCTTCAGTTGCATCAAAGTTAGGAATGCAAGCGAGACAAGATTGCTTGCGCTGGTTGCAAGTACAAACATACACACTAGTGTAGCATCTCTTGCTTTCTCCCTCCACTCCACCCTCTATGCAGCATGCCGTTTGCAGCCAGCCGGCATATTCTCCGTTTACGCATAGCTTTCACCAAAATATGCTGGGCATTACTCGGCATGAGACTGAGTAAACATGCCGTTAGCAGGTATGAGGCAACAGGGAAGTGGAAAAAGTTTTGTTGAAGTAGCCAAATGCAGACAAAAAGTGGATTCAAAATTGCTGTGCGTCGTTGCTGTGGGCAAGCAGTCACCGGCCAAGGCATTCGTAAGCTATGAAGACTGGCCTGCCTGTCGGCCTGCATTCTATGGAGTCTGTACTATTTGTCTGCGTGTGTTGGCCAACTTAAACAGCGCTGTGTGCCACTCGAGAACTTTTTGCTGTTTTAAGACTTTTTGCCAAGCAGCAACGCAACTCAGCTACTTAAATATAAGTCTGCCTAAATGTATACATATATATCACACAAGATATGTCCATATATAAACTGCTAGTTTCGCTACTATTCTATTTAATTATTAAAACTCTTTACTCAGAATCAGTGCTACGGTGCAAATAGTTTTCATGAGCAGGCAGATTCTTTACGAATTAATTTCACAATTTTTATTTTTAATTTTTCTTCTTTCGTTACACCTGAGATAATGTTATGAGAGAAAGCGTGGCTGCTGCTGTGCAAGTTCGCAAGTCTTAGAGTGAAGTTAGCGCGTTGGCGCCTGTGCATATACTTTAGTGTCATTAAATATGCAAGTGTAAAATTTTTCAACTAAATTCTGCTTTTTTATTTCTTCTAAACTTTTTTCATTTCTTTGTTGCATTCTTCTGCCTCCGCCGTACGCATTAAGTGTGTGAATGAATGCGTTGAATGCAAATGTAATGAGTTTGCGCGCTGCCTAAGTGTTTGTGTGTGTGAGCACACACATGCACTCTCGCATATATGTTTTTTTATGTGTGGGTAAGTGTGTGCGCATATGGTTTTTAACATTTGTTAATATGTCGAAATCATTTGTATGCGACTCGTCGCCGCAGTCCGACACCATTAGAAAAATGTGTACAGAAATCGAATCGCATATATTTGAAACCCATAGAGATATGTAAATGTGACCCATATAATCGGCATTGTATTTAGTGCAGCCATGCATTTGTAGTTGTGCTTTGAATCTTAACCGAGAATAACAAAATCACTTGTGGAGCGCAACGCGCAACAATTTCTGTTTACCCGAACATAAAGTTGACCCACAAATATTATGTAAAGAATTCGCTCTCGAGAAAAATAGAGCATAAGACGGCTTCACTTGCAACCTATAAATTAAAATGCGTGTTAGAATGCTTGAAAATCTAACAAGCCAAACATCATTAACAGCTGTTAAAGGAAAGGTGACGAAAGTTGTAGAGATTTGGAAGTGCTTTCTATAAACAAAACTGCAATTTTGCAAATCTGTTTATTTAGTTATTTTTATTTGTTATTGTAGTTATTTTGTTATTTCCATAGAATAATATTCGTGCGTTTTTTTAATTTTAACGTTTATTTATTGGTTTATATAACAATATTCGTGCGTTTTATATAATGTTTTAAAATCTTCTTGGCAATTTAGGAATCTGACACAAACTAAGCCGGCTTGCCGCCAGAATGAATCAAGTAATTTTTTGATGCACCGTTTTAATGTGAATTGTAGTCCAGTAAGAGCGTTCCGCATCGGGGATGGTTCTCAGCCACTGTTCGACCAATATTTCTTAACCGGTCTTGCAACATGAAGCCGAGCGTTGTCAGAATGGAAAATTATTTCTTTAGAGTGCTTTAAACTGAAATTTTATATGGCACCCAATTTCCTTGCTCTTAAATGTTTCTGGCTCCTTAATTTCTTCCAGTTCCTCATTTTTGTCTTTCAAGCCAAAATCACCAATTCTAAATTGTAAAAACTCCTCTTGGGACTTTTTCTCAGCTAAAGCCATTTAGTAGCAAAATCAGAATAAAAATTTCTGATTTAGTTTATAATCCCAAAATCTTAATTAAGGGGCATTCTTGTCTAGTAACTCGATTTTCGAGCAGTTTTTTGCAATTGGTAATATGATAAAAATGGATTCTTGATTAGCGGGTACTCAAAAATAATGGGCGATTTTTTAAACTTTTTCAATTATTCTGAAGAATAATATACATTTCAATTTTTCATTTTTTGTTGCTTCATATGTTAGAGAGCTATTTCAAGAAAGTTCGGCTGATTGGAACTTGAAGTATTATGGCAACTGCTTCGAAAAAGGTAATTTTGAGAAAATCGCGTTTAAAGGTTTTTAGTTTACAAAAACGGCTATAACTTTTAAACTATTTAACTATTTAAACTAGCTATTGATGAAAAAACTAATTTCGATTTTTACAAATTTCAAAATTCGGTAGTGCGTTGCGATTTTTACAATGAATAAAAATATCGACAAAAGAATTTGTCTCAGATTTTGTATTTCTAACCAAATTTCTGCACGGATTAGTTGCAAATGTTGAAAAAGACTTACGGTGATTCAGTTTTACCAAAAACATAAGCCTACGAGTGGTACAAAGCTTTCAAAAACGATCGAGATATCGTTGAAGACATGTCTCATTCTGAAGAACTTCAATTACTTCAACTGATGAAAATATTGAAAAAGTGAAGCACATGATGCTGGAGAATCGCCAGGCAAGTGTTAGAGAGATGGCAAGAGAGCTCGTCATTTCTTGCGAGTCCGTTCAAAGGATTTTGGTGGATATTTCTAGTATGAAACGCGTGCTTACTCGACTCGTCCCGATAAAGCTGATGTTTTTTTTTCAAAAAGAGTACCGTAAACAGGTCTCTTTGGACATGCTTGATCGTGCGAATTCCGATCCCACATTTATGGAGAGCGTTATAACTGCCGATGAGACATGGTTTTATGAGTTTGACATGCAAACAAATCAACAATCAGCGGAATGGAAGGAAAAAATCGAGCCGAAACAAAAAAACGCCAAAGCTGCTCAAAAATCCAGGTGATGCTGATTGTTTTTATAGATATTTGTGGTTTGCTGAATCATGAAATAGATCCAGAGGGACAGACGGTCAATAAGGGGTTCTATTTGGCCGTATTGAAAAGGACCGGAAATGTGGAAGAACAATTCATGGATTTTAAAGCCAAAAACGTATTCAATACCATCGGTCAACCACCGTCTTTACCAGATTTGGCTCCGTGTGTTTTTTTCTCGTTTTCTATCAATCGAAGAGATAAAACAAAGTTCGTTGAACTAGCTGAAGGCCATCCCAAAAGGTGCTTATGGAAAGTCGTTAGCGTAAGTGTTTTACATCTGATGGGGATTACTTCGAAGGCAACCAAATAAGTATTGACGAATAATTAAATATTTTGCGTTTGATTAACAATTTTCGGTACTGTTCTGTCACAATGTATAGGCAAGGCGAAGTATAAATTATTAAAAAGAACAACTATTGTTCCGTCATCATTGCAAATGTGAGGAGCCAACTTAATCCTACTTCCCAAATTGGGTTAAGTATGTCGATTTGTTAAAATAAAAAAAAATACTTAGTTAAGAGAAAATTTGTATTCCCGTTTTTCCTTTACTAGTGCACTCTCAAATTTATCGGTGAAGTATCAAACAGTAAAGTCCTTATTTCTGACTCGATTGGAAACATGTATATCTCCTTCATAAAGTAACCCTAAAGTTAGAAACGAAACATCCAAAGTCGCCTCATAAATTAGTATAAATTAATACTTAATAGAATTTCATAAAACACATCCCTATAATTGACTTTTTTCCAAAATGTAATGTCAAAAGAAAGTATTAACAAAAATATTGTAAAAATGTTTAGGCTTGATCTATAGCAACACGCATGCATGCAGGAGTTTTTCAACGGTTCATTCTGAACAATTCTTCCTAAGAGATTATGGATCTAAAACCAGTTTCAAGCCAACGATCTTTAAGGCGAAGTGTCTAAGGGATCATAAACATTTGTTCATCAGTTAATTAATACTTAGGTGAACTTTTATATTCTATTTATAATTTGTCGGGTTTGGTTAGATCGACCAACTATATCAGGTCTCTCCCATACAAGCGATTATTCAGATTTTTTAAACATTGCCTTAAAAAACCTTACAAATGCGATTTTATAAAAAAAAAAGACCCGCTCTAATGTGCATACTCCAGATTTCAACAACTACTACTCAGCGCAAATAAATCGTGAAACAATTCCTGTTACAAAAACAATAAATCGTGCAAATTTATGCAAGTCACATACCACGAGCAAGTTGAATTGTTATTTATCTGTGTCAAAATTTAAGCAATTTCGGTGATGGTGAAAGTTTTTATTTCACTTTTACTTTTTTTACCACCTTTCCCTCCACCTCCCTCTCTCGCTCTCTACAGCGCAATCTGTTGTATGTGTGACTTGCCAAATCGAATTTGGCTTAAGCATTCTGATTTCATTGCCGTCTCATTCTCCATCCTTAAGTATCGATGGCATTAAGGCTTTTTGTTGTTATTTTATTATGTACTTATGTATGTACATGCCGCGTTGATTTATTTCTCTGCGTTTATAACTGTCTGACATTTTTCTTTTATCGACTTCCTTGTGTGCTCTTATCGAGCATAGATTTGCAGCGTTGAATTTTATAATGACAATCAATGTCACATTTGTTGGCGATTTGTGCGAGTGATTGGGCAAATTTAGTTGATGGTGATTGGCTGTTTCTTTTGTCTTGCTTTTGTGGCAATGTCGACGTTTTATTCAGCAGCAAAGCCGTGATTTTGGCAATTTGACCCGCTCAAACTTTAAATAATGAATTTAAGGGGTAGAGTTGTTGAAAACTTATATTTTCTTTTTTTCTTATATTTCATCCATCAGACTTAGGCGTGTTCTATTGGAAATCGATTAGTTTAAGCTGGGTTAAGAATTTTTTTTTAACTTTTTAACATTTTTCTAAAATGCTTTTTATTTTACGTTTTATGCCAAAAGGTTTAGTTTTCTTACCAATTTTTATTAGAGATGACATTTCTGGTTGTCTCGTCAGCTATTTCGTTTACATCTAGCTGCTTGATATGCTTCTTATTTGTTAATTCAACCTTGTTTAGCCTCGGGGGTTTCCATGTCGGGATTTTGTACCCCTTGTAAGGAGTACCATATCCATGCTATTGGCATTTACCTCTATGTTGGTCGATATCGCTTATAGGTTTATAATTTTTAAAGGTCAATCACGTTAATGATTGTGTCTAGGAACTTCCCTGTCACTTATATAGTTATATCGTTGACATAAGCTATCAGTTTGGGTGCTTTCCTTTAAAATTTTTTTAGAAGCTCATTGGTAACAAGTGACCATAAGAGTGGTGACTATACACCCCACAGAGCAGTACCTGATTGTACTAACCTGAGCAATCTGGCTGCGATACATTCCACACTAATCCTCTTGCAGCTAAGCAGAGCTTCTGTCCATGCTATGATTGCAGACTACATATACGAGCCGCTTCCAGACTGTTAATGATTGCGTTGTTGGAGATATTGTTGAATGCTCAGCTTATGCCAAGAAAGACATCCGGAACATATTCCTTATGCTCAGAGCTCTTTCTATATTTAGGGTTAGTGAGTGTAATCCAGTTTCCTGAGCTTACTCTTCGTATAGGCGTGCTGTGTTTTCGATATGTTAGTCCATAAAGTTTTTTCAAATATCTTCAGAAGTAATGAGGTTAGAATTATTGGTCTATATTCTTTCGTATATAGGGGAATTCCTTTGCCCGCCTTCGGTATGAATAGGACCCTCGCCTCTCTTCGTTAACTATTGAATTGTCACGAAGTTTGTAATATCCAGAAGTGATAACTGAGTCGATTTAGTTTACATATGTATATGTATTTGCCATTGATCAGTCAATATCAGGAGGAAGATCTGCATAAAATATATTTTTATCCTATTAATTAACTGTAAATCGACTTGTTTATTATTGAATAATGTGGCTAGAAAGAACTAGCAAAATGTTTTCTGTTCAATGGCAACCCTTGGTCGGTTACATCTCAAGAGTTTGTTATAAAGAGCGAATCATTTCAAATTTAATGGGGAATTTTTATATACAGGGTTACAGTAACAAACCTATGAAGGGTTTTAAGCTTTCATGCTGATGAAATTAAAGGTTATTTGTTGTTTTACTTCAAAAGAAATAAATCAAATATTAGTTAAGTAGTTAGTTACATTAAAATTCAGTTTTGTGCACAATAAGCAAGAACACAAACCACCAAATCAGCTGGTTGTTGAATGCTGAACTATCAGCTTAAGGGGTTATACTCGTATACTTACATTTAGAAGGTGAAAGTAAAAAAAGTGAATTTATCAGAAGTTTTTCTAAGAAAACTTTAAAATTTATTATTCCAAAAATTTATACACATATTGTGGTATCTTTTAGCTGTAGCTTAAGACTTAGTATTAGTGAATATATTTATTTGGAAAGTAATTACAGTTAATCTCCCGGAGCTCCTGTCAAAACAGTCTTTTTGCGGTGACCACTATATCTCTGGATTTTCTTAAATTAAGAAACCAAAAATATTTCGTTAAATCTATTAATTAATCGAAGGAATAAACAATAGTAATTTTCAAATATCAAAACTTCAGCCTTAAATTGTGTATAAAAAAACCTGTTTATCCGTGAGAAAAGTCTCTTCGATTAATTGCTTAAAAATATATTTAGGAAGCTCATGTTAAAATTTGAGATTAATCAGCTTAGCCGTTTTTGAGTAATGTTGGTCACCGACTTGGAAAACACCATTTTGAGAAAAGCGCGTTTAAGATTTGGGCTTGTACTTCCAAGCATTCTGAACTACCTTTTCAAATTTGCGTGTAATTTCGAAAATATTCACCGGAACGATATAAAATTTCTGTATGTATTCCTAAATATACAAGTATGTACATTAAGAAAATAAAATAAAAAAAGCGATTTATGGAAAAGTTTAACTGTATACAATAACTTAATTGTATTATTTTATTTTAAATCCCCTACCTACGCTCATTAGTATTAGTTAGTTGATCTCAGAGTAAATGAACTATTAAAAAGTTGTTAATCTTTTTTGTTTCTTTTCTTTTTATTACAAACATTTTTAAAAATTATAACAAAGTTGATAGCTTACAAATAATAGACTGTAAAGCTAGTTTTATTTACTAACGATCAAATTGCCAACTAGATTATGTGGTTTTTTCGACATAAGCGATCTGTCTGAGAGTAGATTTCTCGCTTCCTCTTTACAAGTTCCAAGTCTTTTGTAGTGGAACTCTGCATGAAACAATATGTCTACGGCGACCATATTTACCTTAAGGTTACATTGAATATCAGCATTTCGGTGCTCTTTCGATCGTAATTTAACATTGAGCGTAATGCCTTGATATTTGACTGTATTTGTATATGGTATACAGACAGAAAAAAGGCTTATAGGTTGATAACTGATTATTTTGTTTGTACAATTAACATGAACTGACTTGCCACCGTTCAGTTTATTCTCCATTTCTTCGTCCAAGTCACTACAGAGTTGATTGCATGTTGCAAATGTATCGTAGCTTTTCCTGCTGTGTTTTCGACGTATAGTATGACCGTGTCGTCAACAAACGTGGCCGTCATACTATTTGGTGCTGTTAAGTCTAAGTAAACCGAATATACAAAAGAATTCATTCCCTTGTTTTACACGGATGTACCTCGAGCTGATATAACAACAACCACTTTTAGGCGTTCACCGTTTTCGGTGCTTATTTCAACGGGAGTAAACTAGCATATCAATAAGATTAGGTTGATTTTTCTGGGGCAGTACCCGGAAACTAGTCATTAATCCAAGTTTTTGCTTCAACTGTGTTTTTTTCCCTTCAAAAAGCAATTTGTTTCATCAAGCGAAATTAAATTTTATCCATTTATTCACAATAAGAAAAGTTACTTCACTCAAAATAATATAATTCGTAAACTAATGATCCGACAGATGTCAAATTTATACACGCGCTTTTCATAGCTTAGGATTAAATAAAGTCATATGGATTCAATGCTATTAAACATAAAGGCCATCGTGCCACAAATTATCGGAGGCCTGCGCAATCTCAAGAGATAATGCTGAGCACACTTTTCTCTTCTTCAACGATTCATCGATGATAGGTTTTAAGCTTTGCACAACCAATTTTTCAAAAAGTTTTGAAATTTGTTGAGGTAGCGAATTCGGTCTATATGACTAGAACCGGGATGCTTTCCCGGTTTAGGAACAATGACAACTTCAGAAACTTTTCAAATACTTAGAAAATGTATCAGACGAATTGATGAATTTAAAATATAGATGAGCTTTAGTAAATTTTTTTATGGTAACTACTTTAATACTTTTGCCATTATTAGACTAAATCCTGGTGCTTTCTTAACTTTGTTCCTTTTGATTTCATTTTTAAGTTCACGAATAGAGATTGCTGGGTTTGTTGCTAGTTCTGGTTGAGAATGCATATGCTTTATCTCATTCACTACCAGCCCATGTACTACCGTCAGTTTTTAATAACGTTATGTTGTTATGTTATGTATGTTAGAGGATTAAATTATTTCGTACTTTTTCTGCACAATTAATTAACCTTTTTGTCAGCTATTAATTTAGTTAAGGATTTGTGTATTGACTCAATCTGAATATGACCGATTTCTCTTTTTAATTGCTCTTTTGAGGTTGGTTTTGTTAAATGTTGAGCGTGCTTCTTGCCACTTCCGTTATAACTTTATTTTCCTCGTTAGGAGGATTTTGATTTCGGTAACATCAGATGTTGCCGTCGTCCATGCAGGACAGGAAAGATGAGTAATTTGTAGAGTTGGGTATTTTTTCTCGGAGAGACGACTTTACTTCTCAATTGCCTACTTAGTCCGATGTAGCACCTGTTGGCTAGAGTTATTCTGCATTGGATTTCGAAGCTGACATTATTGTTGGTGTTATTGCTGTTCCAAGATACAAATAGACGAAATAACCTACAACTTCGAAGTTATGACTGCCAACAGTGACGTAGGAAACTAGTCGCGAGTGCGACTATTGTTTGCTTGATAACAGGAAACTGTTGTTTCCTTTTTATTGGGCGCGTTTGTTACGTGGCAGGTCCCAAACCTTGCGCACAACCCTGTGGAGGTATGGTTCGCCTTCTCAGTTTAACTCGCCTTCAAATGGATGTTTTTGGCTGCCCAGAGGATACTTGATCTAAGACCGGAAGGCGTGAACTACTTGAGTCATACAAGTATGTAAAATAATCGTTTCTTGCCACTCCCAAGTGAATGGCGCTCAAAGAACTTTCCTCGCTTGCATGAACTTCTTCACATGAATCAATCATCCAACAAATTGGCTTACTTATAACTAACGTATGAATTGTTTAGACACTCCTGTCTATATTTAAATAATTCAGCTCCATGCAAACTCTTTAATCTCAGATTTAATTAATCTGAAATTATCTCTGCTCCAATTTAAGCATATATCTTTTAATTTTAAAAGCAAAATTGTTATAAGCAGTCAATATCTTAAGCATTATGGATTTATGCATAACAGTCTTCATTATATTATATTAGTCCTTATATTACCCATTAACTGCAATAACCATTGATCCGCTTCCATTTGTAATCTTCATAAAGGCAATTTTTGTACCTAAAGCCACTTCTCACGCCTCACAGAACAACTTGGCTGATGTTAGATTGCAAATTACTTTCATTAGAGTTTCACTTGAAAATAAAAAGAAAAAAACAACAAAAGCCTAATGCAGCGCCAACCCAATTCTGACCCTTATAAATTGTTAAGCATAACTAAGAATTACGCTATTATTGTTTTACAAATGATTTTAATACCTAAGGGAAAAATGTGATACCCAGCGGTCCAAGCAAGAAATAAAGCAAAATAAAATGCAAAAATACAATGAAATTTATGCGCATCAAAGGCGAGCGCTTATCATAGATAATACGTATTTATGTGCGCATATCCAACTTGCTGCTGCCAACTGAGCTTTCCATTGCAAAATTTGTTTCTAATTCCACAATTTTCATTTTGTAGCGAACCCTTGTAACCATTACGAGCACGCGCCACGCACAAATACACACACAAACGCACAATTATACTCATGGCGGGGAGGCAGGGAAAAATATTTTTATTTTTTGATAAAAAGAATGTCTTAGATATGCATACAATTATGGCAAGAGTTTTTCAAGCGTTTTATTGCGCGAAATTTCACATCATAAGCGTGGCTGCAGACAACAACAATAACGACATTGGCAATAATAACAACAATGGCAACAATAACAACAGTGGCAACAAGTTGAAAGTAATATAAACTTTTTTATGCGCTTCGTTTAATATTAAGCGAAATTTTTTCGCAACCCATAAGGGTTTTTATACATATATACATACATATATACACTTGTATGTTAACAACAGTGTTGCCACACTTAAGTTTACAAGCATCAGCTTTTGTTTTGCCACATTTTTCCGCAGCTTTTTTGAGGGTCGCCCGCTTTAAATTCAGGATATTAATAACTTCTTTTCCTTCTTACTTTTTTTCTTACTTTTTCTTCCCTTCCTCCCTTAGTACCAGACTTTGGTGCGGATAACAGAGCAAAGTCTTGTTAACAACTGGTTTCAAGAAAAAAAATTCCCCGCCGTCTGCTTAGCAACCAATTGAGGAGCGCCACAATAGCGCAACAATCTCGGCAAATTAAGCGCCTGTAATAAAGTGTAGTGCAGATAAACCACAATAAAGCGCCTTTGAAGTATTAATGTCATTATACTGCTGTTTACGAATGAACCAAAAAAATAAAATTAAATGTGTGTATAAATAAATCCTTTCGAAATATGAATAGCCAGCCAAGCGGACAAGGCAACAAAAGTGCCGCTCGCCATTGAAGGCTGCGTTTGTTTGAGTGTGCAGGTAAGCACGCGTTGAAATCTCATTTATTTCTTGCCTTATTACGTTGTGTGTAGGTGTGTGTGTGTTCCTTGTTGGTGCAATTGCATTAGTACTTATTACCCAGTTAACAATATTGTGAGATTTTTTTCTTATCTTTGGCAACTAAAAAATGTGAACGTTGATTTAATCGCGGTTTTAGCCGAGTTTTCAACAGCACGCCAGTCATTCTTCCTCTTCGCTGTTTGACGCCAAATGAAGATTTCAGGAGTAACCAAGCCCTTCTCCAGCTGGTCTTTCCAACGGAGTTGAGATTTTCCTCTCCCTCTGCTTCTTCCCTTAGCGGATAGTTCGTCAAAGACTAAAGTTGGAATGTTTACATCCATTCAGACGACATGATCTAGTCATCGTAGCCGCTGTCACTTAATTCGCTGAACTTTGTCAATATCGTCTTATACCTCATACAATTCCATCGACTGCGGTAAATATTTCTTTCGCAGAATTTTTCTCTCGAAAACTCGTAACACCGACTCTTACTGTCTTTTTACGTCGAAAGAGGACGTTACAAGTAAATATCAGTATTTTCCAGGAGTAGGATGAAGAAGATGCTCGATAGGGAGACGCTTTGTCTTAAACCTCGCTTTGAATAGAACGGCTCGGTGAAGTCCTTCCCGTTCCTGATGGAGCTTTTGGTGTTGATAAATGTCAGTTTACATAGCCATATTAGTTTTGCGGGAATACCAAAATCAAACAATGGCATAAAGGCAGCTCATTTTCATACTGTCAAAAACTCTTTAAAAACGACGTTGGTTGGTTTCAGTGGATCTTCTTTTCACGGGCCTTTCCCAAGAATTAGCGCATGGTGAATATCTGGTCAGTTGTTGATTTTCTAGGACTGAAGCCATACTGATAAGGTCCAATCAGTTGGATCTACCCTTTTGTGGTTTGGACAGAGCACACTTAAATTCTAATTGTCGGGCATGTTTTCGTCTGACCATATTCTACAAAGTAGCTGATGCATGCTCCTTATCAGTTCTTCGCCGCCGTGTTTGAAAAGCTCGGCCGGCAATCCATCGGCCCCCGCCGCTTTGTTGTTTTTCAGGCTGGAGAAGTGTTCCCTCCATAATTTAGTATGCTCTGGGCATCAGTCACTAGATCACCTCTGAGGGTGTTCTACAAGAGCATGCCCAGGTCTCGAAACTTTTTGTTAGTCACCGCATCTTTTCGTACAATTTTCCAGCATTTGACAGGGGTGAAAAGCTTGCTCTTCGTACTCATGCATTTTGGCCTTTCTCTTCAACTTTCGGTATCTGTTTTTACTTTCTTTACTCGGCTCTCGTAGAAGACGAAGTCATATTCCCGTCCATCGCATTTCTTGGACGGCAGTGATGTCAGCCTTTACTCTTACGAGGACAACAACGAGCTGGACAGCGACACCTTCCCAATTAAGGGACCGGACATTCCAGGTGCATGCCCTCAAATCGGAATTCTTAATTCGTTTGCCATGGTCATCATCAAAAGGGGGGTCTCTCATCCGAGGCTTGTTGTTATTTCTCATTGGAGTTTTTTTACGTGGCGGGTGCCAAACCCAGCGCACAACCGTATGGAGGGATGTTTCACCTTCAAAGTATCTGTTTTGGTTACCCGGAGGATACTTGGTCTACGGCCGGTCGTCGTAACTACTTGAGCCATATGTAAAAGTATCGCAAAACAAATATGTAATAAAGTTCTCCATGCTTTTGACTTTGATCGTTCGGTTGATTGGCAGTTCAATGCTATAGTCGTCCAATTCAAACAATTTATTCGGATATGGTAGCTATGCCTTGCATATTAATTTCTGTCAAATTTCTTGAAGATACCTCGTGAAATTATTATTTTTTTATTCCGATCGTTCAGTTTGCTTGGCAGCTACATGCAACAGTGGTCTGATATCGGCGTGTTCGACGAATGTACACTTCAGAAGAGAACGCTTAGAAAACTTTTTACCGATATCTCAAAAAGTGAGAGACTAGCGCGCGCATACATATATAGACGGACAGACGAAAATGACTAAATGGACTCAGTTCGCCATGTTGGTCATTTATGTGTATACTTTCTGTGATCTCCGACATTTCCTTTTGAGTCTCACAATCATCGTGACAAACTTAATAAACCTTGTACAGGGTATACAAATTGCAGCCTAACAAAATCCCCGATTTTTCGAAAGAAAATCCAACTTTTGCTAAACAATGGGATGATTTTTGACCCGACAATATTGTATTTTTCACATAATTAAAAAACTTGAAGATATAGACAGACTAACCAGAAAAAATTCAAAGCGATTGGATGAGTCGGCTTCGATTAAAACCTGCAGTCAATTTGAAAGTTTTAGTTTGAGAAAAATGATTTCGGGACGAAAACGAATTAAAGAAAAATAAAAAAGAAATAATTAGGCTTATACCCTTTTAGACCCTAAACCTTACATAGTTCTGAAATTATTTTGAATTGGTATATTAAGACATTATTATTCGAGACTATATGACCTCATGTTCAAAATATCGAAGACAGCAGATGCTGAAAGTTCTTCCCTCTTGCCGTCTGGGTTAATGAGTTCTTCGCACAAATTGCAACAATTTATAACACATACAAATAAAGCGCTTATTTTACGCTTTCCTTCATTATTTCCTACACTTCGTTACTGTTTTGCCTTTCTTCCATTTAATGTAACAGTTAAAGCAAGATCTTGACGCTCGCTTTTTACTGTTTGTTTTATGTCAACCGCTTTTGATTTGTTCCTCTCGCTTTCATATTTTATTTCATTTGCGTGATTTCAATGTTGAATTGCGGTAACTGTCACATGAGACAATGCTGCATGCCACACAAGACCACCATTCCACTCCTACAAGTCACTCAATGAAAGTGAAAGATAACTGCACAAGCAGCAGGAAAAACTGAAAATTTTTTCCACACACACACACACACATGCTACTTGAGTTTCAGCTTCCTTAGTTGTAATGGATGCCGCATGGACGCTTGGTTAGGCAGCACAAATAGTTGCTTTTGTTTATTATCCCTTGCAAATATACGTGTGTATGTGTTGGTGTGCGTTTTTGTTCTCCATACCGCGTATCATTGCCTCGCCACCCATTTAACGAGCGTCACGTTTTGACTTTGATTTCATCCTCAGGTTTCATTTGAACGGAGCTCCCGCAGTCCACAGCGCCGTTTGTTCACTTTGATATAAAGCCATGACACCTTCACCACCATGACCACTCAAAGATCTACAAACCAACACACAAGTTCATATATATAAACATGTGGATATGTGTTTGTGCCTTTACTTAGTAACGCTGCTGCGATAAATCAGTGTGTTTTATGTGTTCTCCTTGCCTCGCTGGCTTTTGGTTTTTCCTCGACTTCTTCTTCACTCCATCACAGCGCTGCTGTCACGCATATCAAACACTTATCCCATCTAACCATCGTCGGTGTGGCTTTATGTGTCTCTGCTTGTCACAGCGCTCGTATTACAAACACCCACCCACACACACATAGACGCAACTGTACTTTTAAGGGATTTGTATAATGCAGCATATCAGCGTCGAATTGTGGCTTTCGAAAGTGTCCTTCCAGTTAGCTGGAAATTGAGTTCGATGAGGTTGAGCGATTTGAAATGAAATTATCACAATGTGCGTTAAGCAGCATTTAAATAGAGAAATTTCTACGCCCCAACATTTCGACAAGAATTTGGCACATTTGAAGTGCAAATGAGGCTTCTGTGACTATTTTAATGATTGGAAATTTTGAAGTTATTTTTGGTTTACATATATTTTTTTGTTCTTGGCAAATGGTGTCATGTGACATTACAAATGTAAATATTTTAGCTGTTCACACATGATCATCCATCATTTCGGACCCAGATTAGTTTCACAAATATATTAAAACTTAGCAAACATTTTGCTTGAAGCTAAAATTACAACAAATGTGCTTTTATTTCGAGTATGGTTGATAAACGTCGAAAAGTATTATGCAATAAATTTTACTTTATAATTATCTAGGTTTAAATTTTTATAAGGCAACCGAAAACCAATCATTTATTTTTAATCGCCTGGTTGTTGTTGTTGTAATGGCAGAATTCTGCCGAGTTGAGAGCCATTGACCGGATAAAAAATCCGGCTCCGTTCTTGTTACGTAGACCTGAAAGTCGTGGGAACGGTTGACTTTGTTAAATCAATCGTCTGGTCTCTTCTTTTGGTTTTCGAGTGTTTTTATTTATGTATTATTATAGTAGTTAGTATTTATTTAGATTTTATTAATTTTTGTTTTTTCGTTAAGATAATTAAAGGCGTCTTTCAATAGTTTGTCTCTATGCTGAAGCGATTGCCACAGAAAATAATAGGCTTTCGCTGTTACCACAGTAATTTGAATGACATTGTAGCCAGCTTTGATGTTCCGTTAGTTGCAAAAACTAAAAGGCTATTCACTTTTTGAGATATCGATTTTCAATGTTGAACATATCCTCTTCTTCTGCTGCTCATTTGCGGGAATCGACTATAGCAGGCTACTAGGTATATAGCTGTCATACAAACTCTGCGATCAAAATGAAGTTCTTGTATGGAAAACATTTTTATTTGACAAGATATCTTCAGGAAATTAGGCTCGGATTATTGTCCAACCTACGACCTCCGACCATATTTCTCAAATCGAACCACTATGGCATTCAGCTGGTATACAAGCTCACCGATCAAACTCAAGTTTTTTTCACTTTGTGCCCTTTTATGCCATAAAAAGGGATATGGTGGTGCATAAAGTAAATGCTTGTAAAGTAATTGGTTAATTGAGTCATTCACAATGGTAAAACGGGAGTTTAAATATTAAACATTGTTCAAAAATTTTGACAAGAGTTTCCGGCCAGACACATAGATGGCGATATTAGAATTAAATTCATATGATTTTAAGTGAGCATCTACCTTCAAAAAGCTTTTGACAGCTGTCGAACTATTAGTTTATGAGAAATAGCTTTTGGGTGAAGCAACTTGTGCTAGTTTACAAAAAATAATCAAAAGGAATATCGTGTGTTAATAAAGTCGTGTTTTTTAGGAGGAAATATTATTGAAGCCAATATTTGGATTGATCAACGTTATTTGAACTTTGGCACCAGGGAAATCAACCATTGAAAAGTGGTTGGCTCAGTTTGAAAAAGGTTGTTACCGACGAAAACTCCCAAAACTCTAGGGACTTTAAGTTTGAGTTGTTCGATTTAGCAGGCACTCTAAAAATATAAACTGAACGTGTATTTCATATCATTCACGAACATTTGGGTATGATAAAGCTCTTTGCAAAGTGGGTGCCGCAAGAGCTCACTTTTCATCAACAACGATTCAATAATTCGGAGTACTGTTTGGAAACTTTCAAGCGCAATATACCCAAATTTTTGCGTCGATATGTGATAATGTATTAATTCCGAAGTCGAATCGATAGTCTTCAGAGTGGACTGCACATAATGAACCAGCTCCAAAGCGTGCAAGAACGCAATCAGTCGACTGACATTAGTGGAATGGAATAGTTTTTATTGACTACCGAATGAGCAAGTAGTTATTGGACCATTTGAAAGGCGAAATCGCCGAGAAAGGCCGCGTTTGTAGAAAATAAATGTGCTTTTCCATCAAACCATTGCATCATGTCACAAGTAAGTCCTTGAAGTGGACTCAGATCTCAAAAGAATGTTTGCTGGGATGAAAATTTCGTCGAATGAAGAGGTGATCACCGAGGCGACAAATCTCACTTCGAAAATGGTGTCGAAAAATTTGAGGGTCGATGTAATCAGTGTACCACCTTTGAAGGTAACTATCTTCATTAAAAAAACGAATTTTGTCGAAAAATGAGCTTTCCTATGGTATGCCGGGCACTTTTTAATTGTACTCTTATGTATCCCTTGCGTCGTTGCAGTTATTTTAATCGTTTTTTTATTCTTCTTTCGTGTTATATTTTATTTTCTAGCAAAAATAACTAGCAGCAAATTGAACCTTTTGTTGATCAAGCTTAAAAATAAATATTTTTTCTAATTTCTATAAAAAATTGCTTGGTATAAAAAAAGGATATGGTACTCAGCAGTTCCGTGGGTTTGACTAAGGTGACATTGTATTTATTTTGAAAATTCTTTATTTATTATTCCAAATCAATTTCATCCCCTTCAAAGTAATCCCCACCCAATGCAATGCACTTATGCCAACGGATTTTCCAATCTTCGAAACACTGGTTGTAGTCACTTTCCGGGATGTCCTTCAGTTCCGTCCTTCGCTGCGGCTTGAATCTCCTCTATCGTATAAAAACGGTGTCCCCGGAGCGGTCTTTTGAGCTTGGTGAACAACCAGAAGTCGCACGGCGCCTGATCAGGTAAATACGGTGGTTGCGGAACGGTATGGGTTGAGTTTTTGGCGAAATAATCACGAATTACTAGGGCATTGTGGGATGGTGCATTATCGTGGTGTAAAAGCCAAGAATTGCCTTTCCACAATTCCGGCCTTTTTAGGCGGATAGCGTTACGCAAACGACGCATAACAGTCAACATGACCTTGATTTTTGAGCGACTTTGGCGCGATTTTTTTGGTCTCGGCTCTCTTTGGCACGATATTCGCTCGATTGATCGGTTGTTTCGGGGTCGTAAACATAGATCCAAGTCTCATCGCCAGTTATAATGTGTTTTATGACACCCTGATAGTCGTAAAGCATCGTTTCACACACTTCAACGCAACGCCTTTTTTCCAAAAAATTCAATGTTTTCGGTACCAGTCGAGATTTGACGCGCTTGAGGCCCAAAACATCCTTCAAAATGGTATTGGCTGAGTCTTTCGATATGCCAACTTCATCAGCAAGGTCTCTAATTGTTAAGCGACGATTTTTCAACACCTAATCTTTGATTTGTTGAACGTGAGCTTCGTCGGTTAAGGTTGATGGTCGCCCTGGACGCTCTTCGTCTTCGACACGTTCACGGCCGGCTTTGAACTCACTATACCACTTGTAAACATTTTTTTTAGACATAGGCTTTCTGCACCATCCTCAACGTATCCGCAGCAGAAAATTGATTCCGTAAACAAAATTTAATGCAAATTCTTTGCTCAACAAATTTCGACATCGCAAAAAACGAAAAACTCACTTTTAGAAGCTCACAAAACGACACGTATCTCAAACACTAATTAATATTTTGACATGAAATTTGACATAAATATGACTGACAGTACTACCAACCTAAAAAAAATAATTTCCCAAATCCTTCGACGCGGGCAGTTTAAATTCAAATTTCACCCTATTTTTGGGCACAGTAGTATAAGTTCATTTCACATTTTCCTCGGCTTTCAACATATACGTATACAATGTACTCCGAAATCGATTGCCACTGACAACATTTCTTGCTTTAGGGTGCTCATGTCTTACTTAAACTCTACTACTCCAACCATGAATGCGTTGTAATGGCATTTGGATATTGAAAATATATTTTTTTGATGGTTTTGAGCTCTTTTCTTAACGCTAATTTCTAGATTTCATTTAAAAAAAATTACATCGTTCTTGGTTGTTCGTTATTCGAACTCGCATTTTCCCATTTTCTTGTCTGACTTCATATATATTATCGAATATACATACCTACTTATTCTTGCCTCATTCGTCTCCTTGGAGGTACCAAACCACTCTATCTTACTTTTGGAGAAAGATGGTGCTGCAGAGTTCGGTTTGACGACAAGGGATTAAACTGCCTTTTAAACAAAAATTTTTAACTTACCCTTAACAGCGATAAAGGGGGGTGCGCCATGGAACATGAAAACGGTGGTCCCGGTATTCGTACAGTAAGAAAAAAGTAGATGATATCAGAGAGAAATATGTACTTAAACTTCGGGAACATTGAAATTTGTTAACTTATGCATTACTGTAGCTTCCAATTGTTCATAACTTTATTTAATTAATTATTTAATTGCATTTGAAGCAGCTTGGAAAAAGGACTGGCTGCTTGTAATAAATGTGGCATCCAGCTATTGAGTTTATTCAAGATTTCTAAAAATTATCAAGTCAAAACTTAAACAATTTTTTTTCCACTGAATGATCAACAAATTTTTGATAACACTAGATAATAAAGGCGATATTAAGTAGCTTCTGCATCGAAAATTTTTTTATGCATAAATTATTTATATGTATAGGTACATATACAGACAGTTGGTATGCTATCGTAAAGGGGCATCACATTTTTCAAATTGTAAAAAGACATTCAATTTCTGTCATTATTGGCAATAATTTTCGTAGAAGTTAATTTTCAAGACGATGGAACAAGTGTTTCTAACAAATTTTTATTACTAAAATAGGACTTATATTATTCTAAATATAAATATTAACAAAGTATATATACTGAGGAAATCTCTGTTGTGTTCAAAGTTCAGTATTCAACTGGACGGCTATGAACACGTTTTTAAAGCATTTTGTAAAGGATCCGAAAACTTTTTCTTTTAGATATAAATCTCTAGAACATTAGAAAGTAAGTTATGATTATTGAAAATATTTCCGAACATAATCTCATTAGTTTTCAAAGCTATTTTAAAGCCATTAACTTTTAAGGGAATTTCTGTTCGCATAATTCTTCAAGAAATTCGATATTAAAGTTGAAAAAAAAAGTTTAATATTGGAGTTATAATTTCAGTATTCTTAAATTCTCTGTGGATTTATTTCTAGCTTTAGTTTCGCGATCCCAAATCTGTATTTTGTACAGAATTTTTCTCTACTTTCATATTAAGTTTTTCACAAACCCAACATACAACAGATCTGTTATTGGGATTTTTTTTTATAATAGAGGTAATATGGTAGATTTATGCAGATATATGCAGATATATGTAGGTATATTAGGGTTCCGTTATACCGCTGAAGTTTCAACTTATGCCTTAAAAAAATTTCCCAACGTAAGCAAGCTCTTAATTTTTAATTTAAACTGTGTCTTATCATTTTTTTTCAATATATGTACATACATATGTATATATATAACTTGGTTCTGCAAAACTCAACAACCAACTTGGTAAGTAACGAACACCCTAATTTATATATGAAAGGATTTTAACTACCGAAGTCGCTTGCATGAACAATACCCTTAAGGATGAGCGAATATGCCCGGCTTGCATGCAAGCTTTTAGCATATTCCCCGCACACATATGTACATAAATGCAAAGTAGGGTACGGTTTATATACTGTGCTGTGCGACAATAGCGGCAATTCCGTCAAGTAATGCTGAACGAAAAAATATGAGAGGAACTCCATGTCAAGTGAGTTTATGCACGCTGGACATTTTTTCTTTCATATTCTACATGCATATTTTACAAATCAGCATGGAGAGACAACATAAACACCGCCACGGGCCAACACACACATCCTCAAAAGTATGCGAAGTGGCGCTCGCTCAACGAGTGACAGCTGCGTAAAACAGCACAACTAACGACTTTGACAACAGTGACATTTCCCGCCACTTAAGCGTCCAGCAAAAACATTCCTTTGGACAACAACAATGTGCACTTGACTATGCAGCACATAAAGTGTAGTAACGCCACAACAACAACGGCCAGAGTTGAGTTGGCATTCGAGGTGGCCAAGCGAGTGCGCTGACTTTCAACGCCAAGAGTAGTATTAAAGCATGAGAGCGATGTATGAGCAGATAGAGAATTGTAACTATCTAAAGTGAGTCTGAAAAATATAGAAAAATGCGACGAAGAATGCACACGGTGTAATAATAAATGATGCAGCGTGATTTAAAAAGTAAGGAAGTGTAGCAGTCTGCACTCCAACACTATTGGATATTTTTATATATTTATGGCTCATTATTGAGATGAGAAATTGCTTTGGAGAGTTCAAAGTGCAACAGCGGAGGACAGTCATACAATAATAAGAGCAGTTGTCTCTGAAGATATAATTTATGGCAATCAATTTGCATATCAAATTTAATCTGCAATGGAACACTTTTTAATTTCTTGAATCGACAGTCCACGAAATAAGTATAGTGTACAAGCTCACCAAAATCTCTTTTATGCATCTTTAAATTTCATATGATTATTTTTATACATTTATAGAATATATATTTTTTGTGGGCAAAAAATTGTAAAAAGTCTTTTATGCATCTTTAAATTTACAACATCGAGAACTATTTACACAATATTTAAAAACAAAAAATACTACTTACGAGTATAAATAAAATAATTCAAAAATTCAATACACTTGGTACGAAAAAAGTATAGCGTACAAACAAATATTTCATATTAAGTCAAACATATTCGAAGTGTTAATAACTAATATGGCTACCGTTAGCCAAAATAACGGTGTTTATGCGCCTCGGCATGGATTCAATTAGAGAGCGAAGGGTGGAAATGGGTATTTTCTTCCATTCGGCTTCAATGCATTTCCTTAGATCTCTAACAGTATCAAATTGTCGACCACCGGAATAAACTTGCTGCGAAAGTATTGCCCAGAGATTTTCCATTGGGTTTAAGTCGGTACTTATAGCGGGCCAGTCCATTAATGCTATATTTCTGTCCATAAAGAAACGTTTTGTTGCAGCTGCATTGTGTATCGCGGCGTTATCTTGCTGAAAAATCCATGGTTCCTCACAAAATCGTTCCGAAAAATCTATTAAGACGTTGTCTAGCAGTTCAATATAACTCAAAGAATTCATTTTATGCGTTACAAAACAAATTGGGGTTGTACCATTGTATCCGAAAGCCCCCCATACCATAAGAGATCCTCCCTTGAAATTTCTCGAATGCCTGGTTTCTAGTGGTCGTCGAATATCTCTCCAATATTTGTCATTGCCGTCGGGGCCATCTAAATTAAATTTTTTTCATCACTAAAACCACTTTTTTCCACTCGTCGTCCCACAATGAATGCCTTTGGGCATATTGCATCCTTGCAGTTTTGTGCCGAGGTAGCAACTTAGGCTGAGGCGCTCGTTTGGCATACTGGATGTTACTATTCTCTTTTAAAATCTGCTGAACTCGACGGGTGGACACTTCAAGATTTAGTTGAAGCCTAATTTTTGCTGGGGAAATGTTTTTAGTGACTGCCAAACGCTTTATTTGCCGTTTCGACCGTTCATCAACCTTTGGAGGACGTCAATTTCTTTTTTTTGTACCATAAATTTCAGGATTTTTTAAAAAGGAACATATTGTTTTCTTGTTGCGATGTAATTTTTCAGCTATATCCCTTATTGTAGCTCCACATTCCCGCATCGTTTGAATTTTAGTGCGCTCAACAAGCGATAAATGGGTTCCGCGAGGCATTTCTAAATTAGTTACTAAATTAAGCTCGTTAGGATGGATAAATATTTTTTTGATTATTTATTTAAAACAAACTCACTTTAAAAATCCTTAAAAATACAGAGTAGATGATACGTCTTGCCGATACGGAATACTTTTCCTTATTGTACGCTATAATTATTTCGCTCTGAATGTACAAGTGCGCAAATTAAACAGAAAGTAACGGTACTACAGAAGTACCGGTGTCACTAATAAGTACTGATCAATAATGAACAAATAGGTTGCAATTGCTTACATGCAATCATTTAAAAAAAAACGCTTGTATACTTCCCAAAATTTGATTTTTTAGTTTGTACACTATACTTATTTCGGTGACTGTAGTGTGTAGAATACGTTTGGCTTTCTGAAATATGTAAGAGGTGTGTGCGGAATAAAAATTTCTGGTACCGAAATGTTCGAAATATTGGAAAAGGCCTTCGGTGTTAGTTGTTTGCGCGAGCGGGTGTTTTTGATTGGCACAAGTTATTCAAAACGCCACGAAAACAAACCACGTCCAAGAGGATCTAAACTGATGATCCACACGTCAATAAAATAAAGGAATTTTGATTGAGAACCGACGATAAACAGCTTCCTTGGAATATTAGAGGATCAGTGAAACCATTTTGAAAGATCATTTGGGGCTCAGAAAAGTGAAAGCAAGATTGGTTCCAAAATCATTAATTTTTTCGAAAAACAGCGTCGCGTTAACGTCTGTGAAACAATGCTTTCCGACTACCAGGATGCCATGAAACATATTATTACTGGCGAGGAGTCCTAAATCTATGCGTACGACCCAAAAACAGACGATCAATTGGCCGAATGTCGTGACAAAGGTGAGCCGAAGCCGAAAATACCACGTCAAAACAGGTCAGAAGTGAAGGTTATATTAACAGATCTCTTATCGAGATATGTGGCAATCCTGAAACCTTCACACCGGTCAAAATGTCGATAAGGAATACCACTTAGTGTTTTGTGTCCTAAAACTGGACCGGAATTATGGGCAGACAACAGTTGGTTTTTGCACTACGATAATGTCGCGCCACAATCACCGAATTCACCTGGTTTAGCTACGTGTGACTTCTTGCTATTCAGCAAACGCAAACGAAATCCTTTTAAGTCAATTAAAAACAATAAGCGTAAATCGCTACGTGCATTGAAAACTGTTTCAAAAACTGGAAAAAATGTTGGTACAAGTGTTATTTGGGGGATTATTTTGAGGGTGATGACATAGTTTGATGAATAAATTAAGAATTTTAAAATTATGAACAAAGTCTTACTATTTTTTGTCATAGTTGTAACTTATGTATATATAAATGATCAGGCTTATGATCGAGACGATTTGAATTCCGAGTAATTCTTTCTTTATCCGTCCGTCTGTGCAAGCGATATATGGAAAGTAGGCGTGGTTGTAGTCCATTTTCGTTTGTTTTCGCACTGAGAGTCAAGGAAACATTGTATACCAAATTTGGTCAACATCGTGCCAGTAGGTACTGAAATATGGCTTTTCATCGTAATGTGGTCAGTAGCAAGCCTATCGTCTATTTTTGACTCAGACCCATTCCAGGTGTAAAATTTAATACCTCTAGAGTATTTATAAATGATGATGAATTATTGATAAATGATGATTATATTACGGGGCGAGGACGGGTTATCACCCAATTTAAATTTTCCAACGTCGTTTGGAGTGCATAAATCATTTGTTCTGATTGAATTTGGATATTGTACTCTAAGTGGTTTAAAGGATATATACACTAAACCTCTTTAATCGTGGAGTTCAGTCCACAGTTATGCATTACTTGGTTTTACTTTCTTTTTTTTTTAATATTACAAATCAGAAATAGCTTTGTTGATTCATGCTATAGAAAGGTACTTAAAAATATTCATGCAAAAAAGGTATTTTACAGAAAAACGGGCTTAAATTTTAAGTTAACACTAAACTGTTTGAAATTCACGGCAAAAAACCGGATGTTAATTTGAACTTAATGAGACTTTTGAAAAATTCGGTTAGCGACATTTTTTTATTTATTAAATAAGCTAACGAAATCGGAAAAAAATTAATTTCTTAAATTTCAAGATTAGAATGCCATTTGAACCAAATATACTATTTGCTAAGCTGTTCAGAACAGGTTTTAAATATTCAAAAATATACGAAAAGTTTATCTTTATTAGCGTTACTTTCCCGAATACCGTAGTGTATTGGTGCTCACTGTAACTCTCTTCTCTCTCTTAAATAGTGCTTTTCAAAATTTTCATGAAAAAACTTTTATCCATAATGTGAAAAAGCCTTTGCAAAACCGGTTGTTAAAGAGATGCCGAAGAGCTGTCATTCGCGTCTCTAAATTGGCATGAATTCAGCTTCGAATAAAATTGGGCTTAATCCCTCTTCTGCAATGCTTTAAAAAAAATATTAAATAAAATAAATACTCTAAAGTTCGTCAATTTCACGAATTTTCAGTTCAAACAAACACACAGTTTTCCGTATGTACTATGTCGATAGGATCCCTGAATGCGAGTGCTTTGGCATTTTTCAGCATTTAATTTTGTATATTTTTATGTTATATATTTTTCAGAATTTTTACATAAGTATTTGGAATGCGCTCGCACGCTCTGCAAAGTAGAATAAATCGAACTGATTTACCATATCACATATTGCTTTGCTTAAAATGAAAATTACACAAGTGTTGTTGTTGTAAGCAAGTGCACCCTTGTTAATCCAAGTAATGCAAGAGTAGTGCAAACGCATTTTTACATTCTCTGCTGAACGGTTATGTGTTTGTGAATATTTAATATGAAAATTTCGCAAATAACAACTGGTTGCACAGCTGCATAAATAGAAAATATTATTGTGGAGTAGTATCTATATATATGTATATATGTATGTACATATATAAAAGTGAGCACAGAAGTTGTTTGTTGCACAGTTGAAATGAAAAGTATATAATGGTTTGTCAAAAAAGTCTTGCGGTATTTTTATTGAATTTTTTTTTTATTGAAATTGAAATGAATTTTTGATGACTCATGCCCAGCTCTTGACCGATGCTACGGCTGCTACTATGCCGGTCTCTTTCGACCGATTCAGCGATTTTATCGCAATTTTCGACGAAAGGCCTTCCGGAGCGTGGCGCATCTTCGACCACCTCTACACCAGAACGAAAACGTTGAAACCATCGTTGTGCGGTGGAAATAGAAACTGTATCGGGTCCAGCGGCTTGAGATGCATTTTTGCCTTTATCGTAGTACTACTGTAAAATATGCCGTATGCTTTATTTTGCTCCATGTTTGCGACGCTATAACTCACGAACGACTTAAAAGAAAGGACAATCAATCAAACACGTTTTTTGAGCTTTCCAGAAAGGTATATTATGACCCGAATGCGACGAATAAAACTAGAAATAGCGCCAACATAAAAAATTGGCAAGACTTTTTTAATATAAAAAAAAACTATTTAAAAAATTAGATTTAAGATTAAATTTTAAATTAAAAAAAAATACATTTTTAACAAAATTTTAAATTTTAATTTAATCTAATTTTTTTTAACTGTTATAATTTTTAATTTTTTTTTTAATATTTTTCTTTTAATATTAGAAAAATTGTATTTTTTTTAATGAAAGGGCTTATAAGTGGTTTTTAATACTTTTTGCACAATTTCTTTGCAATTTCTTCATACAAGTTTATGAATCTTTCAACGCGAACACTCACCATATAAGCCTATTTAACTCGCCTAGACTTATTTGATAATATTATATGTGGCACACACTATCACTCTTCTCAAGTAACTTGCATCAACTGCAATAAAATTTAACTGCAATTTGAAACTCTTCAGTTAACATAAGTATGTATGTATCTAAATCTTACTTACATATTTATTACGTGTAAATATGAAAAAGTTGTTATGCGTACATTTGCCACACAAAAGTTAGCATCCTAAACTACTTTTGTATACCTTATGTGCTTAAACAAATTACAATTACTCAGCGTTGCTTCGTGTAAAGCTACTCTAATAGGAACTTTGTGTGCGTTTTGCACCGCAGCATCTAAAATGCAGATGCAATTTCCCAGCGCTGCACCCTCTACACCCCGCACAGCGCATGTTAGCTGCGTTTACTTACATTTACTTCACTTAGCCGCAGCCACAGCCGCAGTCCCATTCTAATTTTACTTTTATTTGGCCGCCCCCTAGGTTTTACACAGCCACTCAAGTTACGTATACGCACTGTGCTCCGCATAAATCTGCTTTGTCTCTACTCAAATATTCATATGTGACTGTTGCGTTGCACACACTTTAAATTTTTACTTATGACAACTATTATTATTGCATTCTTTATTTATGCATTCTCATTTTCGTGTTGCTTCCGAAATCCTTGCAAATGTGTATGTGCCTCAAAATATAGTGAATGAGTAAATTGTATTGGATTCTCTAAGATGCCAGATCAAAAAGCATGTGAAGTTCTTGAATGCGATAAAGAGTATTCGCTGGCTACGGAAGTACATATTTGAACACTCTGGTTGAGTTAACCACTATAACGGGTGTTTTTAAATGTTGTTTAGTGTTGTTGCAAATGTCGTTCACTTCTTGTTCAGTCACGATAAAAAAATTCTTGAAGGTAAAAAGATATTTGTTCACACTGCAGACAATATTTAAAATTTCTTTCTTTTAAGAAAAATCAAGATGTGAAAGTAATCAAAAATGACCTTAAAAACAAGTTAAGAAGGGCTAAGTACGAGAGTAACCGATCATTTCATACTTTTGCAACTTGCTAGGATGAAAGCCAAGGAAGTACTTTCAGGTGCAAAAGACTTTTAAGTTATAAGAATTGTATGCATTAGAGGTGCGAATATACGAATGTAGTTAAAAGTATGAAAGCAACATTACGGTATATAAAAATGAAAAAAGGGTTAGACAATTAAAAAACGCGAGTTTTTTATTACAAAAATTCATTAAAAATTATTTTAATAAATTTATACAAGTATAATATAAATAAGGAGTCTAACATTAATTCTAACCCTAAACCTTTTAGGAACTTTGCAAAATCTAAAAAGACGTATTCGGCCATTACCTCCGTTTCACGCTTCGGCACTCACTGCTGGTGAAATTTCCAACTTCAGCTTGGAACTACTCTTGGGATCATGGGATAATCTTTGACAATATAACAATTTGTTTCAGAAACCACATCAATTACATCACTTCTAAATCGCTTTCTGGCTTTGGCTTTGTCCGTCTAAATGTTTGTTGACCACATACTGTTTTATGAAACTCATTTATTGTTATTACATCTTAAATAACTTGAAAAACGACGGTCCGTTCTCTGCCTTTCAAGAAAAGTTAATTCCTCAGCGTTGACTCAAATCTATTTCTCAATTTTACTGTACGAGAAACTAAGTTTGCAGATTATGCCCCTCTCAAGCATGTAGTGCGATTTCTTAGAAAGTTCTACTTGATTTTTCTCACTCTGGGGTTTCCATCATTAACACCCTTAAATCTTTTTTTATCTAAGTTGTCTATTTGTTTAATTTTAATTTTATTATTTTATAAATCTAAATTAAGAAGTCAGTAGAGTAATCTGGCCTTTTTTTGACATTTTTTTTATAGAAATTTTTTTCTACAATAGAATTTTTTCCGCATATAATGAGGTATATCGTAGAATGTAAAAATTAATTTTTTCGGAATTTTTTTATGACGTTTGTCGGAGAAATGGCTGGCGGAATGGGATGCGTTTTTTTACAGGCAGACACGTTTTCTCATGTTTCGAACCTCTGAAACAAAAACCCAATTTATTCTTAAAAAATACGTGAATGGTTATTATCCTTACTAGAATCATGAAAAAATATTGATAATAAAACAGTAATTAACTTCCTTTTTTTAATTTTTCCACATGTTTTTTTACATAAATTTTGTCATAGCATTGCCAATAAATTATAAAAAATTATGAATCAAGTAGGGACGATAGCCAGGCGTTTTGTGAACATTACAAAAAAAATGAAGCAAAGCGGTTGACTAGTTCGACCGGAATCATGTCTGCCAGTTTAAAAAAGTGTGTTTTGAGAAAAACGAGTTTAAGGGGGTATTCTCATGTAATCACTTCGAAAAATCGATTTTTTTTTTTTATATATTTGACAGTAAAAGCTATTGAAAACATGCTGTGAAAAATTCAGATTGAAATGCATAGTACTTGATAAGTTACAGCTTACAGTCGCCGACGTGTCGTAAGCGACTGTCTACCAGGCGCCATGACAAGTCTCGCATTTTTCTCGAATCATCATTTTCTGAAACTGTCATGGTCCAAAAAAAAAATTATTCAACCGATTGCTTTAAAATTTACATATGTTCTTCCACTCATTTATAGTTATCGTCCCTACCAGAATTGTTTATTTTCGAAAATATTTTCATATTTTTTTTAAACGATTTTTAACGAAAAAAAACAAGATTTTCGTGACTTTTTTTGAAGTTCGACATTTCTTTTTTAATGAAATTGATTATATTTGGTAGGGACGATAGCCGCAGAACTACTGAATAATAATCCATTCCACTTTTTTATTTCTGACAACATGAACAGCCGCTATCACCATGACCAGTGAACTACTTTTTTTGTTGGGGACTACTTTGATTTAAAAAAAAATATATATTAAAACTGTAAAAAACGAAAAAAAAATTTTTTTTGTACATTTCAAAATACAAATAAAAATATATTAAAAAATTAAAATTACTGAATTTTGTTGTCGCATTTCCTAAAAGTGGTAGCGTTCACATGAGAGTACCCCCTTAAAGTTTGAGGTGTGCACTCCGAGCGTTCCGAACGTTGAGCGGTATTATTATTTTTGGGCCTTTTTCGAAACCTTCCAATGGTAAATTGGGCTTCTACATTAATTCTAAGGGTATAACGGAACAGAAAATACAAGAAAAGAAAAAACATTTTGAAAAAAGATTACCCTACTGACCCCCTAAGTCATAATTGGTCTGTAAGCATTAATGCTCATATACTTAATTAACTAAATAAATAAATTCCGACTCGTTCTCTTTTTATAATATTATATTTAAGTATCGTGTAAACACGATTATAAAAAACTTTTCTTTGGCTCTGTCAAATTGCTCGTTTCGGAAGTATTTTCCGTATATAAATATATTTTGTCTATAATTAGAGCTGAAAGAAATTATAAACAACGCCATTAAACCAATTATGAAAACCGTTCCCCTTACCTGTCAGTGGGCAATACAACAAAAATACATTGCAAATCTCTAGATGATAATAAAGGCATGGTAAGCAGGAGAAGGTAAAATTCAACTCATGGTCCAAAATGACTTTCATGAAAAATGTACTTCCGTTCAAACTATCAAACAAAACATATTTGTTGAATATCTTTAATATTCGATCTTTTAATACTAAAGTCGTTCAATACTTTTCAGGAAATATCAGAGCAAAACCATTTATTTTTTTTGTTTTCATTTATCAAAGCAGCTCAAAAAATTAATTTAAAAGTAAATTTTTGCTCGCATACAAATACTGCAAAGCAAGAAAAACAATTATTGAAAAGGCATCATTGCTTTTTACTTGTAAATATTCACATTTTCTAGTATATTTTGTGCAGCATATCATTTACTCATTTACCTTCGCTGCCCGACACAGTAGGATGTTCGTTATGTCCCAAGTGATTTTTTTAACGACGCCAACTGAAGTTTAAGGTTTTAACATTTTCCAATATTTGACCATTTATCATTTTCTTGTTTTTTCATTAACATTTCCATAAAAACTCTCCTGTAAGATTTTCAAGCAGTTTAAACATCAAATGTACACCATGTCGCATGAGTAACAAATAATTCGAGAGGCACTTGTATGAAGGCTCAGTACGTTTGATTTCAAAATTAAAACTCTTTTTTATGACAGGAAACGATTTAAATTGAAAACAAGAACTTCGTATGCTCCGAAGCTATAATGCTTTGTACAAATACAAAGATTCCTTACATGAATTTTGTTTTCATAGGACAGTTTGTATGGCTGCTGGTTGTACTATTGGCCTAGGCAGTAACCCATGCTAAATATCTTGAATATATCTCGCCAACTGAAAAATTTTTTCCCCCTTTGTACATATATAAGGTATTTGCCGTTTCCTTTGCGTGTTAGCAACCTCGTGGTAAACTTAATATGCTCTGTTCAGAAGAACAAAGAGATTGTTTAGGTTGCTTAATTTTTGTAAGACCAAAAAAAATAAACCTGGGAAATAACGGACACCCTAATGACGCAGTCATGGCAAAGCTCCTCTATATCGCTCTTCATAAATATATCCAAACTGGTTGCTTATGCCACTTTGGTTAGAATTAATTCTTCTCTCTTTCACTTTCCAAGAATTTTCAAGTTAAGTAAAACCCTAGACTCTTTAACTCTAACAAATTGGGTTATTCTCGTATGAATATATTTGTATAGTTTCTTGTTTGCAACTAAAGAACTTACATAGAATCTGTTAGCTGTTGTTAACAAACAAGTAAATATGTTATATGGTAACTGCAACCCACCTGTATGCGCTGAGAAACACCTGCGCTTCTATTAATATATATATATACATACTACATATGTGTATATGTTGCTGCAACATGCAATATGTGGTTGCATGCTGTCATATTTAACTGATAAGTTTTGCTTATAACAACAAACACACACATATGTAATATGATGCGGCTGGTATAGATGAGCGTCACGCTGATCTCACGCAAGTAGGAGTTGAAGCCTGGCTGCACACACAACCACATAAATATGCAACCGTTGTCATACAAAATTCAAAAGATAGGGACATACACAGGTAGTGAGTTGGCTTTGCTTGCTTTCGCTCGGCGCTTTGGTTGCTTTGGTTACCGCTATGCCTTTAACTTGCATTTTTGTGGCTAAAAGTTAGCTTTTGTTATTGCCTACCACTGGCAACATATTTGCATTGCAATTGCTTGTAGTGGAGCCCAGAAATTACTTATTACCCTTGATGCTTTTCGCTGCATATTTTCAAGGCACAGCAACAATTTCTCGCCGCCAAGCTGTGTACTCATGCACACACAGGCATACGAGCCTAGCTAAAGAGTGAGCTTTTGTCGCGCAACATACTCAAGGCGTCTCATCGGCATTTGACATCATTCTACCATTCTACAACAATCATCGCTGCCGCGCTGGTTACATTTCTGCCGCTTCTTCTTCAAAACCATCTATGCTTACATGAATGGGTGTGTGCGTGTACTACTTCATAGTAGTGTCTGCCGCACGTAACTTTCCTTAGACAATTTGCAACTTTCTTGTTACAAAAGCAACGCTGGCATAAATTCAACTTTTGCTCTTCTTCTTCTTTCGTTTGCTGTAGAACAGAGAAACCAGTTCGCTATCTCCAACCGAATCGCTAGTCATATCCTTGCATATGTGTGTTTGTATGCGCGCGGCATGACTTACTCAAGTTGCACTTGCTCCACTTTTGTATCTGCTCTCCCATTTAAAATTCTCTTCATGACGAGTGCATTAAATTTCAATTTTCCGGCAAGAGCGAGCGCGCTCCCAACAACCACAACCACTGCAATAAGACAGTGCGTAAGCGAATTTGTTAGAGCACGTGCGCCGTTTGAAATAAAAATTAAGCAGAATATTGGTTTAATAAATTTGAAGATCGCATCATTGCAGCTATGAAGATTATTGCGGGGAAATTTATTTTTCCTGGCCCATAATGAGATTGCGGCGACTTATTTGACACTATTATAAATCCGTACTCAAATTAATTATTTCAACAACGATACCTGCATCGTAATATAAGTCTCAACCAATGTATATGTGTACCGTTATATGGTGTTTCTCACATATATACAATTTTCTAGCATGGAAGCTGTTCGTGTTTCACGTTTATGTTCAGTTAATTTGATTACTTTTTGCGAAGGTTTGTTAAGTCTAAACTCTACAAGTAACCAAATGGAAACTTGTACTGGGCTTATCTAAAAATAACCCTTAAGGCCTTCGTAAAACGCAGTTGCTGTGATCTTATGCTTGGAATTCATCAACTAAACTTACTAATTTTTATACTCTTGCAACATCTTACTAGAGTGTGTAATAGCTTTGTTTAAAGTGGTAGTTAAAGTGTAGACCCAGCCTCTAACAAATTAAAAATAATTCTTTCTATTATAACAAAATTCGCACAGTACAAATCTTTTGGCACCGCTACCCACTAAAAAAGCAATAAATCAATAAATAAATGCATCAGAGATATTAAATTTTACAAATGTTATGTTATAAGTGTGTTTTATTGTAGCTTGATAAGTTACCTTTCATACTTCGGGATTTGACAACCCTAGTGTTGCAATCTGGCAACTTACAACTTTATGGCATAGTTCGACATTTTTGATGGTATGCGTACCTAAAACGTGTTGAAATACGACCGCTATTTGGTTGCTTACAGTAACTTGAAATAAACATCTCGGCCAAAAATTCAATTTAATCGCTAACAGCGATTATTTTATTATTTTCGATGTGGATTAATTCAGTAAAATTATCTCAGATTTTGGCTGTGAACCTCCATCAAGAGCAGGTAAACACTGGTGGTATGAAGAATTCAAGCGAGGTCGTAGATCACTCCAAGACAGATTTCATGAAGGTCATCCAAAATCAGTTCTGATACGGAAAACTATTGAGATAGGAGCAGCTATAGGCATTAGTGGGACTAGCATACATTCAATATTGCATAAGTATTTGACTCTAAAAATATAATTTTACTTTGGATCCCACACCATTTGTCGAGCGCTCAAAAAGGATCGTGTCGATTGATAGGGAAAAATGTTAAATATGATACCTGTGGTTCAGAACACGTTAATGAAAACGTTAGAGATCAATACATAGACATGAATTTAAGCGTATGAAAACCATAGTAAGCATCAGTCGACAGTATGCGTGTTTCCAGATGAGACGAATCCAGCAAAATTTTTTCGTTCATGAAGCACTTTCAAGCAAATAGTTGACAGTTTTTTTACAAAAACTTAGCGTGTCGCAAACACACCACTTGAACAACGCAGAACAATAAATTCTGAGTGATACACATCCATATGTTTACGAGTTGTCCTTGAAAAAATCAGAAAAACCAACCACCGGTTAATTTTTCACCACGGCAATGCAAACTCTCACACATTGCACACATAGTCTTGACTTGGGACCGATTGACTTCCTTTGATTTCCATACGTAAAAGATGAACTATTAGGCCAACTTTTTTCGGCACCTGCAGAGGCGGTTGATGCGTTTAGGAGCTCGGAAAAATGAGTGATTTTGGAACCAATCGTGCTTTCATTTTTCTTAGGGTCAAATGATCTTTCAAAAGAGTTTTCACGGATCGTTCCGATATTGCAATGGTTCCAATATTATCTCTGACTGTTAATCGTCGATTCCCAAGCACCAATTCCTTTATTTTATTGACGTCTTGATCATAAGTTCATGTTGATGGACGTGTTGACGTGGTTCGTCGTCAACGTGTTCTCGACCCTCTTTGAATAATTTGTACCAATCAAAAACACTTGCTTCCGACAAACAGTTATCACCGAAGTCCGCTTCCAATATTCTGAACGTTTTGGCAAAATAAATTTGATTCCGCACTCAAAATTAATGGAACTTTGTTGATTAATTTCACTTATGCATGTACTTAAGAAATACAAGCGTAAACTAAACACTAATGGATATTCTAAGGTGACTTTTGGCACACGAAAATAATATTGAAAATTCTAAATCATATTTTGTGTATAGCTCGTTTATGAGATATGAAATTCTATAAATTGTCACTAGGTCAATAGTGTAAAATATTTGACTCATGGTCAGAAATTATCTAAAAAATCCCTGACCTGAAAGTGGGCGGTGGAAGGCCTTAAATTGCAAATGACAATTATGATAATGTAAAGTTTCTATGAAAATTTTTCAAAATTTCGATAAAAGTGAGAAGGTGTTATTGAAATATGAACTCTAATAATATATTTAGGGATACGATATATGTATGGGATAAAAATGTAAAGCCCGAATGGGAATATTTTTGTGTAAAAAAATTATTTTTTTTATAATAACTCACTTATTAAGCTGCTTCGATGAGTATAAAATTAAATTGCATTTCAACGGCAAATGAATGATGTTCGGAATTAATATAATAGAAAAAACTGGTCTAAAATCGTATAGACATGTGTGCACTTTTAGCCCTGAAATAAAATAATATATATCATATACAGTTGCATCCATATAATGGGTTGTCAAAAAAGTCTTGCGGTATTTTTATTGAATTTTTTTATTTTATTGAAATTGAAATGAATTTTTGATGACTCATGCTCAGCTCTTGACCGATGCTACGGCTGCTACTATGCCAGTCTCTTTCGACCAATTCAACGATTTTATCGCAATTTTCGACGACAGGCCTTCCGGAGCGTGGCGCATCTTCGACCACCTCTACTCCAGAACGAAAACGTTGAAACCATCGTTGTGCGGTGGAAATGGAAACTGTATCGGGTCCATAAACTGCACAAATTTTATTGTCGGGTTGAGATGCATTTTTGCCTCTATCGTAGTAGTACTGTAAAATATGCCGAATTTTCTCTTTATTTTGCTCCATGTTTGCGACACTATAACTCACGAACGACTTAACAGAAACGACAATCAACACGTGTTAGCGCGTGAATTTTTTTTTTTTTTGTTTTTAATAATAATATTATTATTATTATTTTACATTGTACCTAGTATATAAAACTAAAATACTAACAACAATTCTGGTCTAAATAATTATAAGAGATACTTAAAAGCTAAATGTTAAGAAATGCATTTGCTGCTACTATTGTCTTACTAGGTCGGAAGGCTTCTTGCGTTTCAACCGGATTTCTCGCCCAGCAGTTTCGATGAGTCTGGAGGCTTCCTCATTAACGTGCTGTCTAAGCCTCAGTTCGTGAGACTTTGCTAATTTGGAGATTTCATTTACCACTGAGTTCACGCCTAGATCACGGTGCAGGTCAGCAGATCTAATGTACCAAGGAGCATTAACTAAAGTCCTTAGTACCTTACTTTGAAAGCGCTGAATGCTGGCAATACAGCTTTGACTTGAGCAACCCCATAGTTGGGCTCCGTAGGCCCAAACTGGCTTTAGGATTTGATTATATAATAACAGTTTGTTTTGTATTGATAGCTTGGATTTCCTGCCAACTAGGTGGTAAAGTTTGCCAAATTTCATATCAAGCTCGCTCCTTATTTTTTTTACATGCTCTTTCCAGCGTAGCTTAGCATCTAAGGTGATACCTAGGTACTTAGCACTGTTATGGTGTGGTATAGGAATGTTATTTATATAAATTGGACAATATGCCGGCTTTTTCAAGGTAAAGTCGACATGAATTGATTTGGTGTCGTTTAATTTGATGCGCCACTTAGATGCCCACTTAGTAATTGCGTTGACTGCTGTCTGCACTCGTCGACTAGATACTGAAGTTGACTCTCCAGCTGCTAACAAAGCTGTGTCATCCGCAAATGTCGCTGTCATATAACTAGAATCAGATGGGAGGTCACTGGTAAAAAGCAAATAAAGCATTGGCCCCAACACGCTTCCCTGGGGAACACCGGCTTTTATCAGTTGCAAGTTTGAATATGCATCCTCTTGTTTAATGCGGAAGTATCTATCTTTTAAGTACGAAGCAATTATTTCACAAAATTGTTTGGGTAGCATGTATTTTAATTTGAGCAGTAGACCCGTATGCCAAACTTTGTCAAAAGCTTGAGACACGTCCAAAAAGGCCGCCGTACAAACGTTCTTTTTATCGATTGTATTTTCTACGAAATTAACGATTCGATGTACCTGGTCAATTGTTGAATGATGGTCACGGAAGCCAAATTGATGTGTTGGTATTAGGTTTTTATGAGCGATTATTGGTTTGAGCCTATTTATGAGTACATTCTCAAAGATTTTAGATAAGGCTGGCAGCAGCGAAATTGGTCTATATGATGTAACAGCGTGTACTGGCTTACCCGGTTTGGGTATCATTATGACTTCAGATACTTTCCAAAGCGATGGCACGTATCTTAGGCATAAAGCACTGTTTATAATGTTTACAAGTTTTTTTATACAATTCTTTGGTAAATTGCGTAATATTTCTCCAGTTATTAAATCGTACCCAGGTGCTTTTTTGAGTCTTGTATTCCCGATAAGATTTTTAATTTCTTTAATAGTAACAGAAGAAATGCTGATGTGTGGATCCATCCAACTATTTTCACAGTTTATTTCATACCCATCGTTAGGCGTAAATGTGTTTCTCAAATGATTTGCAAATACGGCAGCTTTCTGTTCATTCGTTTTGGCCCATGCAGTTTCGTTTAGTTTTAATGGTGCTACATGTTTTATTTGTTTATTAATATTTCTTGCAGCTTTCCAGAGTGAATAGTCAGTGGATTTATCAGCTGTGAGCTTAGCCAGATAAGTTTTGAAGGAAAAATTTTTAAACTCTTTAATTTGTGCTCTTAGTTTCGCTGTACATTTATTAAGCTCAGTTTTGAGAGCAGAGGACCTAGTTTGCTGCCATCTCCGTCGAAGCTTGCGCTTTTTATGGATACTTTCTAAGATGTGTTTTGGGTATTTGGTACCACTTAGATTCACGCGGGTATTTCGTGTACTCTTCCACGCAGCGTTTTTGATTATTTTTGTGAAATCTTCAACCTCACAGTCCAACTCAATACCAGTCGATATGTGCTTAAGCTTTGGGTCGACTTTATTCAATATATTTTTAAATTTATACCAATTAGTCTGTTTATTACATAAAGTTGGCTTGGCGGCCGAAATAATTGGCTTTTCATACAGAGTTAGTAGCACTGGAGAATGGTCAGAGCTTAGGTCTGAGCAATCTTTTATACATAAATTGAGTTTCGGTATTTTATTGATTATAAAGAAGTCCAGAAGGTCTGGCAATTTCTGACTATCTGTAGGCCAATAAGTGGGTCTTCCTATAGAAACAAAATTACATCCAACTGCTTGTATAGCTTTGAGAAGTTCTCGACCATTGGTTGTAGTTAAACGAGATCCCCAATGAGTGTGTTTTGCGTTAAAGTCGCTACCAATGATGTACCTTCCGTCATATTTGTTTAATAAATTCATATACGTTTCTATTTTATGTTATGTCGAGGTGGACTATACAGAGCAATAAGATACAATGGGTGATTGTGCAATTTAACTGAAATTGTTGTAGTTTGAATTTCTTCCGACTTAATCGGATCTTCCTCGCAGTGTTCAATATGGCTTTTGATAATTATAGCGCTCCCTCCTCGTGCCGGGTGTGGTGTGTGATATAATTCATAATTTTTAAATTTTAGAAATGATTGGTTCGTAAAATGCGTTTCAGATAATAGACATATGTATATCAATATTTCTGTCGTGTAGAATAACTTCTAATTAATTTTTACCTTTGCATTATAGCATTATTCTCAAAGAGTTACTGTTCATCAATAAATTGTAGATGGTACTCAAGAGCGTTGAGCCGCTGATTAAAGGACTTAAATAGTTTCTCTTGCTCATTTAGTTTATCCAGGATTTGGGATAACGGACTACTTTTTTGAATTGTATTTGTATGGCCTTGTTTAGCTATTTGCGCAAATGAAGCTTTAGAAACGGATCGAAGGGCGTGAAATGAGCTTTCCAAAAAGGTATAGCATGACCCGATGCGACGAATAAAACTAGAACTACGCGCTTTCAGCGCCAACTAGCGAAAATACCGCAAGACTTTTTTGACAACCATTAGCCATTAAATACTCTACTCGACCTCGAAGAAAAATATTCGATAGCACTTTTGAATTACTCGCAGCGAGACATGTTACCTCTACCTTATGTATTGAAACCAAATATATTGACTCTATAAAATGTTTATATAAATGAATAAATTGACGAGTTGAATCTGTATATAGGCTAGCTAGTCCCTCAAATTTTGAAATATCGATCTAAAATTTTACATACGTCCTTTTCTGGCCAAGAAGCAGTGATTTGTAGGAACCGCCGATATCGGTCCGTATATGAAAAAGTTTTTATTGGACGAGATATCTGCACGAAATTTGACATGAACTTTTACCAAAGGCTTCGCTATAATCTCCGAATATATTATCGTGATCGAATCACTTTAGCCTTATAGCTGATATACAAAGTTCTTGTATGAAATTTTTTATTCAGTGCAGCCAACAATTTGTTAATAGAAAAATCGGCCTGAATTGAATATGTAAAAATGTACACACACATATAAAAATAATTTTGTTTAATGGAAAAAATCGGTCTGCATTGAATATATAAAAATATGTAAGCACATATGCTTTCATACAAATAATTTTTCGTATTTTTCAATATCACTCAATAAAAAGACTTAAATGGCGCAGTCGCTATGCCTGAACGCTATTAACTATTCGCTGCAATGCGTCAACAGTAAATTCACTTGCACTGCCCACCGCTTTGCACACACACTACAAACACTCGCGATTTATGCCATAAATACGCAAACATTTAAGCTTTGCCATGAAAATAATTTTGTGCCACGCTGCGTATGAGTACTTTTTATTTACGAGTGCGCAGGCGAATATTTTTGTATGTGTGTGGGTGTTTGTAAAATATACTCGACGTTCATTTGCCCGTGCTGCCGCGCTTATATAAGTTATTGCGTTTGTTTATCACTTTTAATTATTGACAAGGCTAAAGGGGGGAGGAGAAGCGCGGCGAGCGAAAGTGGCAGTGGTTGGCGACGGCAATAAACAACTGCCCGCTCGTTGCAAACAATGATGCTTTATTGAAAATTGAACATTTCCGCAGCTTTGAAATTTCTCCGCAATTCTCTGCTGTTTGTTTTTGTTGCAGTTGATTTCAACGCCACGCAATTATTGTTTGTTGCAACGCTGTGTTTTGCCACAGCTAATGGCTGTCGGCAACTTTCGCTTACTGCTGCCTGCCAAAGCAGTGTTTATGTGTTTGGACTTGCAAATTGTTTGTTGTTGGCGTTGCGCTGCCCTATTTACGTGCCCATGCGTGCATGTCTGTGTGTGCTCAAGGACGCGCTGTAATTGTGGTTATATAAGTGTTTTATATGTGTTGCCGCTGCAAATTAAAATGCGCTCAAATAACACACACAACAACAAACACTTAACGCAACACTCAACTGCCATTTATGGCTTTAATTTGGCAATATGTTGGCGAAATATTTCACATTTTTCGTTTTTTGCTGGCAAAACTTCTATAAATTTAAACGTTTTTCGCATTTTCTGTGTGTGTTACTGGAATTTAGAGAAATATTGCATGCAAACACTTTTTGCCGTGCCCTCAGTGCAGCAGTAAGCATTTGCTGAAATTCAATTTATTTCCAAAATAATTTTCACTGTTTTCTGGCTAGTTTTTAGCTATTCAATTTTCTATAAATAAATTTGGTTTCAAAGCCTGTAGAAATTTCTGGTTAATATTATCAAACATTTATTATAAAGCAGTGAAATTCTTTTAGTCATTCAAATACGCCAGAGGGACAAATGCAATATTTATTGAGTGGCAATATGCTCACAATTGTTTAAATACAATTTTTAACAAACAATCTCTTTCGTTAAGTGCAATATTTTTATTTTGAAATAAATTGCTAAATACAAATATTTTTTTTTTTTTTTTAATTTTTGTCTCTATTACAAAAGGATTTGCTCCAGGGTATTCAATAAATTTTGAAAGTTTGATTATTCAATAGAAGCAACACCGCAAATTTGTAATGTTCAAATACTAGGGACTTAAAATCTATATATGCATTTTGCCAAACTTTAGGGAGTCGCGAATCGAACATAATATACAATTTACGCAGTAAATAAATTAGGAATAGTTCATAGGGAATATAGTTTACTGTAGTCGCTAGATAACATGGCATTCAGCTAGAAACTTCCATCGAACTTTAATTTGTTGAATGCGAAAACATCTGCCGAAGTTATTGAGTAGTATGGACTTTTTATATGATAATTATGGGTTGAGAATAAAAATTTTGAGATTTGAACTTTCGTATAAGCCACGTTCTCTCTTCTATCAAATTCAATAGGCCGACTGTGTTATCTCATCTGATACTTATTAACTCATGCATTTGCCTTTTAAGGTATTTTTATTTCGATACTATATACGAACTAAACCACCTTTCTTCTTAACCGGCGTAGACTCCGCTTACAGGGTTATAAAAGAATTTACAACAGCGCGACAGCCGTTCTCCCTTTTCGATGATTGACGCCAATTGGAGCTGGAGTGTTTTGATCAATTCGGACGACATGACCTAGCCAGCGTAGCTCCTATTTCTTTATTCTCTGATATATATAACAATGTCGTCGAATATCTCGTACAGTTCCATCGTTCCATCGACTGCGGTATTCGCAGTTGCCAATGCGGAGAGAATCATAAATCTTCCGTAAAACCTTTCACAAACACGTAACGCCAACTCTTCAGATGTTCTTTTCGTCCATGCCGCGGCACCATATATCAGGATGGAGATGATGAGTAACTTTTAGAATTTGGTCTTTGTTCGTCAAGATAAGACTTTCCTTTCCAATTGCCAACTCACTCCAAAGTAAAACCTATTGTCAAGAGTTATTCTGCGTTGAATTTCGAGGCAGACGTTGTTTTTGGTGTTTATATACTGGTTCCAAGATATACGAAATTATCTACGTTTGTTTTATGACGGGATATATTTCGTTTTGTCTTCGTTCACTACGACGCGGATGCTGAGGCCAATGATACCTATATCGTCGGCGTACGCCAGAATCTGAACACTCTTATGGAAGATTGTACCTGTTCGATTAAGCTCTGCGAATTATAATAAGGATAAGGAGTCCCCTTTTTTGATATCGAACGGCTCCGAGTGGTCCTTGCCGATCCGACAGAGTTTTTGATATTGCTCAACGTCAGTTTACAGAGCCGTATTAGTTTTGAGGGGATATCAAGTTCAGACATAGCGGCATAGAGGCAGCTCCTTTTCGTACTATCGACGGCTTTAAAATCGACGAAGGGGCGTGTGTGTTGATCCGCCATTCAACGTTGTTGACAACGTCAACATATTATATATCCCCTTTTTGTGGATTGGGGAGAGCACACATAAATTCCAATCGTTGGGCATGCTTTCGTCCGACAATATTTTACAAAGAAGCTGATGGATGCTCTTTGTCAGTTTTTTATCCCTCATTCGTTAATACATCAGCCCGCGTTTTTCGGACGAGTAATTGCTATTCGGACCTCATCATATGCAGTCGGGCAATGGAACATCTATTCCAACGTTATCGATTGGTAAGTTCACCATTTCGTGGTCTTATGCTTTCACTGGCATTCAGCAGGCTGTAGCAGTCTGCTCTCCATAATTTCGTTGTATTCTAGGTATCAGTCACTAGATCACCTCCGGGGGTTGTGAAAGAGTTAGATGGAATTACTATAGCATATAGCTATCACATCGCTAATCACAATCATTTCTTTGTAGGAAAACATTTTTCATTTGTGAAACGTATTATAGCGTCGGGTCATCCGAAGTTGGCGTTTTTCTTGTTTTGAGGTTCAAGAGGTCTTTGAATGATTTTTGAGCAAGTCTCTGTTTTTTGTTGTTGTAGTTGTTGTTATAAAACTATATAACTAAGAGATCAAATGCGTTAGTTTTACAACCTGGTTGTCGATGAAATGTTGTGATTCGCATAATTTTTCTATTATAAGAGCTCTGAACAGCCTTAACGCAATATTGCACCTAAAGGAAAACTACCTGATCCATCATTGTCATCCGTATTATCCGTAAGCACGACGTATTATATGTATTTTGTTGAAACCGGTTTTCATTGAAACTTTGCTGGGAATATCATCAGGTCTTGAAACTTGTGGTAGATTGTAGTGCGTTGGAGGTTAACATTTTAAAGGTGTTATATACAGTTAGAAGGCCGAAAAAAGCGGGTGTTACAGAACTTTTTCGCATGAAATTTTATTCATCGACTATAGCGAGCATGTATCCATTGTGTGTCTTGCTAGTCCAACAGCTTTTCAGCACTTTAAGAATGCTTTATTTCTTTTTAAAAGAGCCCTCTTGTAATTTAGTAAAGAAATAATTTTTATTCTTAAAAGACTTAAAAAGAAATATTAAAACTTGCTGTAGTTCATTTTCAATAACGAATCACTGAAATTAGTAAAACAATTACATTTATAAACCTTTCTTTCTTGCAATTATTCATCAACCAATAGCAACTCTTCATGCATGTTGTACTTGAATTAGCATCTGTTGGAATTTTACATTTCAGTTTTCCTTCCTCTTGTAGTGCTTTTATGAAAGCAAAATATTCCGTTTTACCACATGCATTCAACTTGACAATAAAAATGCAAAAAATTGGAAATTGTTAAGCAAATGGAAACACAATACTCGTGGCATGCGAATGGAATTTGTTCACCTTGAGTTACCCGCACGCGTTCACATCTTTCTTATATAATTGATTGCTTCCATGTTCTTCGCTGATTTCTGAAAACAGCACTTTTTTCTAATTCGCCTCTTTCGTTGCATACTTCGAGGCGCTGCATCAAGCTAAGTTAACGATCTCATGCAGGTATCTTCGAATAGCGCCCGAACGTACGAGCGACGCGAACGCACAAGCGAATGCGAACTTCATTAGAAATATGTCAATAGCATTCTGCATAACATTCCTGCTTCGGCGTCAGTTTCAACGTCAATTTCCTTTCTTTTCGTTTCGTTTCTTTTTCCTTTGCTTTTGTTTGAATTGCATTTACATATGTAATGCGTATTTATTTGCATATTTCTGCTTAAAAACGACGATGGCGCATATTCGAAATTCTTCTGTTGTTTCCCTCCGCTTTCTTTTGTCTTTGCTGTCATGGTGCCACTGTTGTCTCAGCTGCATTGTGCAATCGATGGAGTGTCGCATATTTGCATTGCAACGTGCGTCATTTGTTCAAGCTGCCGCTGCCACGTCATATGCCAACCTAGCGATGGGGTGCTTTGTGTTGTCACAACTCGACTTTTTATATATTTTTTTTTATTTTCGCGCATTTTAATGCACGACCGAAGCGCTTTGTATGCGGTGTTGCAAGTACAGCTGACGCAAAATGACAACTGCTATTTTTGTGGTTAATGTGTGCAACGTGTAAGGCATTTGAAAAAAAAAACCGCAAAATTGTACAAAGCTGGTTCGAAACTCTTATGCTTGCAGGTTCAAAGTTTAAAATCGATTTTCTTGAATAGATTATCGTTACAGGTTTTTATATAAAATGCGAAAGGCTGTTTAAACAGGACAATAGAAAAGTTCGCAGCCTGGGAGATAGATGCTGCTATTAGAGTTAAATACGTAAGATCACTTTTGATCCAAAACAACGACAACTTGATGATTCGGAGTAGTTTTTGAAGATGTTCAAATGTAATAAACCCAAGTTTTTGCGTCGATATGTGACAATGAATGAAACATGGCCCATAATTTCACACCGAAGTCCAATTGACAGTCATTTGAGTGGATTGCATACGATGAACCCGCTCCAAAGTGTAGAAAAATACTGCAGTCGGCTGGCAAGGTTATGGCGACCATCAACAGCGACTTTTATTTTATATATTTTCGAGCTTCCGATTGGCTTTATACCACATCTATAAGTGATTACGTAATATATCTAAAAGAAGCTCAGAAATAATCTAGTCCTCACATAACTAATATTTGGGTTTCAAACACTTTATACCTTATATCGTATATTAGTCAATCTGTGTCTGTGTCTTAATTTGCAAATTACGAGAATATAGAATGATAGTCATGCCTGAACTTGGCCCTTCCTTACATGTTTTTCTTTTATTCGTTAATAAAATTTCTAGAGATTCATAAATGCCTCAGTTACTTCTTTGTGCGGACGGTCTGATGAATATTTAGCCTGAATCTCAACATAGTATCATTTTTGTCTGAAAACAAAGTTTTCTGGAAAAAAAATGCACGGCGCAATAACTGGAGAGTACGATAAGTGGATCAGAAGCTCGTACCCGAATTCGAAGATTATGGCAATGGCTATATCGAAGGTGTGAGATATATTTTAGACGTTTTCGTGGCAACTGCAAATGGTTCATATAAAAGCGGTATGCGAACACTTTCAAACTCTTTAAACCAATTCGCCATCGAAGGAGAAAGCTCGATTTTGCTTCCGCAAGCAGCAATCGATTCGCCGAATATAGTTATAAGGTGCGTTCCAAAGTAAACAGTACTAAAAAACACAGAACAAATGGTTTTTTGCAAAATCAATTTATTTTATTCAAAATACGTTCACTTCAATACAGCTTTTGCACGGTCCAAAAGCATGTCGAACGAGTGTTTTAGCTCGTTGGCCGGTATGGCCGCCAGTATACCGGTGCAAGCCTTTTGAATGGCCTCTACGTCTGCGTAACGCTTTCCTTTCATGGCCAAATGCATTTTTCCGAAAAGGAAGAAGTCGCACGGTGCCATATCAGGTGAATACGTGGAGTGGTTAACGACTAAAATGTGATTTTTGATCAAATAATCGTCCTTCGAATGTTGCATTCTGAGCAATTTTTGGTCGTCAGTCAATTTGTGCGGAACAAACCGTGCACACACCTTTGTAAGCCCAAAGCTCAAAAATTAAATCGATTTTGAATGTTCAATTCCATTTCCATGAATTTCAATAATGAGCTGATTTTTGATGAATTCACGCGCGATGGAATTTCCGGTGATCACGATTTTTTCTGGCCCACATATTGATCGTCATTTATGTCCTCACGACCACTTTGAAAACGTTGAAACCACTCGTGCCCTCTGCTACGGAATAGGCAATCATCGCCATAAACTTGTTTCATCAACGAAACGATTAAAACGAAATTTAATGTTGGCTCTTTGTTCGAAGCTCATTTTCTCACCGATAACACCAACATACTGACACTTAAAACGCAATAACTTCACTTCCAATCCATGAAATGTAATGAAATGCTCATTGGGTAATCGATAAAGATAGCAGATTCTAACGCACCAGTCGACATATATATAGATCGCGCCACCAGGGGGTACTAGATTCAAAAAGTCCTGGTTACTTTGGAACGCACATTGTATTCATTGCTCTATTTCAATTTTTTTAAACCGCGGGTTCAAATCAGTGCTACAGTTCCAATTCTGTTAAAGCTTTAATCGTACGTACTTGTATTTGCTATACAAGGTAGTAAATTCCACATGCTACAGTAACGCTATTGGGCGGTGAGGCTAAATTCTAACAAATAAGTACACCGTCCGAATTCATAAAATGTGGCATTTTGCTGCTGTTGATTTAAATTTTTAATGTCTTGCTGTAGCTAAATTAAATATTTTTGCGAATATTGATATACTATAGTCCTAACTAGGCGTCTGGTAGGATTGCCACCCTTACTGTGTGGACGCCAATGGAATAATACCTGTTAAAAGGCCCAAAGCTTGGGACGGTCCAGCCTTACTGAAGGCAAAGAGATCACTAGATCTCTTTTGATCGACCTTGGGCCACATGGTAGCCCAGCGGTGGCCAAGCTTGGGTGAAGCTCAGTTATCTAACAACAAGAATATACAGGAGACCCGACCCGCTCCCATTCTAGCGACAGCGGTTCTAGATCGCCTCTTATGGCTAGCTCAACAGCTTAACAGTCTTTTGCGATTCCGCTTTGGTTTGGCACCCATACCAGTCTTATCACAATGAAAGCGATGTTATTTATCCTTTGACCAGCCTTGAACGCACTGTTAATGAGTTCAAGGCTAGTACCGCCTAGTAACTGAGTAGATAATCACTCCTCTAAAGTAGACTGCAATTCGGAGCAGTAAATCTAATGCTACCTTAGTGGCTACAACCTCGGCCTGGAAGACACTGAAATGGTCAGAAAGTCTGAAAATGGAGTTGATAGAAAGCTCCTGACAGTGAACCCCCAACTAATCTTCCCCCCAAACTTTGACCCATCCGTGAAGACGCTCGCAGTCCCTCTCCTGCAATGGCTTTTGCTCTTTATTGGATAATCGGCATTCATTAAAGCTTCCTATCCAGGATGAGTGCTAGATAATTTTAATAATGTCACTGTATCCATTGATTGCAGACGGATGTATTCTATTTGTGGTAACGCTGCTGCCGGAATCTTATATCTTATAGTGAATAAACCCATCTCGCTTTTATTTAGTTGATGACGAGACTGTTTACGACTGTCCAATTTGTTACGACGCTGAGATACTCCTGCGTCAATTCGTAAACGGTACTCAGGAGCTTTCCTTTGGCCATAAGCGCTATATCGTCTGCATTGGCAATCACCCGACAGCCACGCTTTTCAAGTTTGTTAAGCAGGTCGTTAACGACCAGGATCCACAGAAGCAAAGAAAGACCTCCACCTTGTGGGTTTCTCCTACTCACATTTCGTCAAGTACGTGTGTTTCCCCTTTTCCGTTTCGATCACTCTGTCGCACAGAAGACTGAAAATGATGTGCTTGAAATTTTATTCAACCGCAAGACTGTTCAGAGCAGTTACAACTGCTTCCGGCAGGGCGTTGTTGAAAGCTCCCTCTATATCAAAGAATGTTTCAATAGCGATATCCTTAACCCTTAACTGTAGGCATTATTCACTTAGCTTTATAATAAACCTGTTGCGCTACTGATAAATGGTCCCTCGAAATGCGCCCCTTTATGTACCAATCCATCAGTCTTTCCAGAGGTTTTAGTAAGAAAGAGGAGTGACTGATGGGTCTAAAGTCCTTGACGGTCGCGTGAGAGTCCCTGCCTGCCTCCGGGATGTACGTGACTCTGACTCATCTCCAGCCCCTAGAGGATAATATACGCTTTGTTCTATACTTTGTGTTAACTCTGTTGGGTATGTGGAGTCATAATACACTTTTACATAGAAATTCGAAATTGAACTGCTGAATTAGTCGTTCTGTACTAGTTATACTCCAGAATTTTAAAGCCAATTAATAGATATAATGCTTTCTTGGTGATAATAATTCATGAAAATGTCGAAAACAACATTTGTAGTGTTGAACTGTGTAATTATGGTAATTCACATACTAACCTTAAATACTTACATATATTAAAATTAGCAATTACATGTAATTGCATGTGTTTGAAATGAAATACACCAACAAAATTCATTATTCGAGGAAAATATATTATTTATTCGACAATCAATTTCAATGCACATCACTTACACATTCCAAATGGTTTCGCAACCTTCCATCAAAATGTTGCTTGATCTTTGACAATGCATTATTTCACTTTCTTGCCATAGTTTCTTTCATTTTTTATTGTTTTTTTTTTTTTAATTACAATTATTTGTTTCACCTAAATTTCATTTATAACATAAAATTATCATTTAATTAGCTCAATTATGTCTTAATTATTGATTTCTGGTTGAGTTTTCGTATAGTCTCTAAATAAATCCAATTTCATTAATTTACCGTCTATAGTTACAAAACTTAGTTACTAGACTTTTGTTACGAATATATAGAAGTATGTTTCATAATTACATTACTTTAACATATGTGTACATTAATATGTGTTATAAATACATACATATATTACATAAGCACTTGTTGCTTATATACATACTTGCCCTAGTGTTAGTATCTAATTTTCGTTAAGTCTTTTGAAGTAATTAGTAATTGCTAATGCATTACTTCTAGTGCCCGTTTGCAAATTTAGAATTCGCAAAATTCAATTACAGGTTGTGTGGCTAACGTGCGGGATTAAAAGTAATTAAAAGAAGGCTTTCAGAATGCTTTAAATAAAATATTGCTTTTGCTGTTATTAAAATATACTTTCATAGGTTTTTAGGGGTGAGCCATTAGAGTAAAATTACATTGTTCCTGCGACTAAAAAATGTGAGGATATTTTGCAAGATTATTCGAATTACGATATCTTCTTATCTTGAAACGAAAATGCGGAGTCGACAAGGCTAGACGTGATCGTCGATAAACGAGCTTTGGAGCGAATTTCGACGGAATAATTGTTTCTTTTTTGTTTGATAACGTAGCATCACTTTTCATAAGTTTACAGGCGGAGGAAAAACGATATAATAGAAACCACTAATATTGAAAAAAAAATTTGAGTTTTGGTTATAAAATGGTTATATATTGGTTACCATACACTCATATTGAAAGAATATTAGATTTTTTGTTAGAAAATGGTTATATATCGGATATTATTATATATCTGACTACGATTTTCAGTTTATTTTTTTGTGATACGTTGTTTTGGATTTTAGGTGACAATATGAAGTATAAAAATTAATAGAAGAGATTCTTAGCTTGTACATTATACTAATTGCATGGACTGCATTATAAGGCCGGCCTCTCCCTTATGATAGTTTAACACTTTGATAACGTTAGCGTAGTGCTTTTATTTTGAAGAAGCTAGATTATTCAGAGAATTTATTATTTTTAATTTATTTGGTATATTTAGGCCAGTATTGAGCATTGAAAACTGAGTTAGAGGGAGTTCGTAAGCCGAAGAAGTTGCATACTTGACATACACGTGAAATAAAAACATTTTTGCTTTCCCAAAAAAAAAAAAATCACCGACATACAAAAACAAAATTATTTTTCTATGACTCACCCGGTGTTAGAAATTAGAAGCTCTTGGAGCCACTATATGCTATTTGTATACACAGACGTATATTATTTTTGGAAAAATATTTCAATATTAATTAAAATAAATATGCATAAATATGTATTGTTGCAAATTTTTGCTTTTTCCTTTCGATAACTTCTATTTGCCCATAAATATGTAATACTATAATTTGTATATTCATATTACATAAACGAGTCTATATTTACAAATACTTGCTTCTGCATGGAATTTTCACATATTTTAGCTCTCGAATGCAATATAATAACATAAGTATGCATATTGTACATATATATATATATATAGTATATATTGTTAAGTCTAAAATTACTTGCTATTATTTATACAATCACCCCTACCAGTACCAGTACCAGTAGCGCTTACAAATAATTCAAATAATTTTACATTACACAATTTTACTCTAATGCAACTATATTCCTTTTTTTCTGTATACATTTTCTATTTTATTTCATTTTGTTCTATTTCAATAAATATACATATATATCTAAATCTGCAACTGATTATATTTCATATAACAGCGCAAACATTATTTGAAATATTTTAATATATGAAAAGTACAATCGTTTTTACAAAGAATTCGGTTATTTGTTGCTGAAATTTTCACATAAATTTTACGTTGAAGTTTAGGAATCGCAAAGAATAAAAAATTTAAGCAAAATAAAATACATTAAAAATTTTCACCTAGGAAAGCCAGTCTCTAACATTGCCTTAAAATACTTTAACGGCAACTCTTTATGATTAGTGACATTTTCCTAGTGCTTACTCCGCTCTCTGAGAAGTATAAAGTCGTATGCTGCGAACCGGAGCACATGCATCTGCCCAGACAAAAAACCGAGCATTTTCTCATATTGTACTACATAATGCTTCATTTTGAGAATGTTTCCTGTCAAATAAATCTCAAAGAAACAGACATATTGATTTCATATGAAGCTTTCCTACAAATGAACAGGGGTTTTCAATAAAAGTGATATGACTTGTTTTGAAAGAAATGGAGGTATTGGTCTCACATAAAGCTTTCCTATTTATGTACAGGGTTTTCCTATAAGAGTGATATGATTTCTTTTCAAATAAAAAACACACTAATTTTTAAGGAAATTCAAATGTTTTTTATTTCATGTGAAATGCAATCATTACAATTAAATTCTGTATATAACAACATTCAAATGGCCTCCACGATTTCTTTTGCGGGAATGATTTTGCTGAACCCTATTTTCGATTACTTCTTCCACTAAATCAGGTCGTATGTCAAGAATAGCACGTTCAATATTGACTTCTAAAGTTTAAAGAGAGTCTGGTTCAAATAAGCATACGAGAAGAAGTCTAATGGTGTTAAATAACAATTTCTTCGAGGCCATTCAATGGCACAATTTCTTGAAATAATCGAAGCCCCAAACTTTTCTCGTAATAAATCGGTTATTGCACGTGTTGTGTGGCACGTAGCCCCGTTTCCAATTGCGGTCATAAAAAGTTGGCTATCGTCAATCTTTACCGCTCTCCATTGACAGTCACCAGCTTCATTTCGAAAGAAGTGCGGCCCGATGACTCAAGCAGACCACAAACCACACTAAACTGTCAATTTAGTTGAATGTAATAGTTGCTCATAAATAATTTGTGGATTTACTTCGCACCGGAATCGAAAGTTTCGTTTATTTACCGCACCACTCAGATGAAAGTGAGCTTTATCGGAAAAGATGTTTTTTTTTTTTAAATCGTTATCGTTTTCAAGTTGTTCCAAGACAAAATTAGCTAATTGCGACGTTTGGGGTGATCCAATGACTTTAGTTCGTGAGTCAGAACAATTTTATATGGATGCAAGCCCAAATACTTTCTCAAGATCCGCCAGGCTTGTGGTTTGAGACAGTTCCAATACATGAAAACGTCTTGGAATTGGCACTTGAACATTATGTAAAGAAAATATTCGCTCAAAATATTCAATAATTCGACGAATAACGACCATAAAATAGCAAAAGGGTACGAAAAGTTGCAATAGGAGAATTATTATTTTAATGAAATTGTAAGACCAGTTGTGAATACAATAAAAATTACAGATCATGATTTATTAAAAATAGCCAAAACGGCACTTAGAAATCATATCATTCCTGTAGAAAAACCCTGTTTAACTCCAAGTGAAATTGCTGATGAAAATCTCTATAATTTCTTTAAAACATGATCTCCCCAAAACATTATTAGTTAGCATTAAGCGTTACCTAATTTAACTAAGTAATAAGATAAAAAATAGCAATGTAACATAAGTTCGAACTAGAACCATAAACAAACTTAAGTGCTTTCTTAAGTACTGAAATGTTTAATTTATATAATAATAATTATCAACTTATATAGTGTAGATATTATAGAACAAATACTGTATAACTAAGTTAATAATACTCAGATATTTAAACTATATAAAGTAAATATTTGGAAACAATTATTATTAACTAGCGTGAGTATAATAGCAAGACAACTGTAAACCATGCATTCATTATGCATCGCTATCGGCTTGAATATAGATTACAATAATGTTAGAAACAAGAAACTCCTCAAGATCAGTTGCCTAGTAATAATCTGCGAGTTTAAATATATTGAAAATATGTATACCTTAGGATAAACCAAAATTAAATTTCTTTGAATTTCAACATTTTAAAACTCAGTGTTGATATCTGCATTTACAATTAAACTGAGATCAATAGCCATACGCAATACAAATTCCAGTTATAGTAGCCAACTTCCAAAATCAGCTGGCTTACCAAAAGCAGGGTAAATTTCCTTTTAAAATTATATAAAATATCCAAAAAACTCAACTTTCTCTTGAACTTCTTTTGCAATTTCGTTACAATTGTCGCAATATTTACACACAAAGGAGTTTACCAATTAACTCTACCACACACAGCAGCTTTCTTTAAGAAATCCATTTTGGCTGAGCTCCCACTCGGTTGTAAAATTGTCTATGATTATTGAAGAGATCTGCAAAGAATTTGAAATAAATAGAAATTATATTGGTTATAATAACTTTAATTAGAAAGATATTTCAAATTTATGTTTATTTAGCACCATAAACACAACAAGTATACTTATTATTTTAAAAACATTTTTAATTATTTGAGGAATTGTGCTGAGTTGAGAAGAAGCTTGACTGATTTATAATATTGATTGAGCTTTAGAATGGTGGTAATGGTGAAGTTGGCTTAAAGTTGTAAGTAAGAGCTACTAAGTAGGCAACTGGCTAACAGCTCCAGCACTCACTTTTTTGTAAATAGTTATACCCATAACTATGAATCGTCTTCTATTATACTTATATGGTATGGAATATCAACTTAATTCTGCTGAAGTTGTAATGAATTGAATCCGTGAAATTCCCAATCGCCAGTTGGGAAGAATAATTATTTTTAAAGAGACAAAATTTAATATAGCAGCGCAAGTCACTAGTCACTCCTAAAAGTAGCAATATAAAATTTTGTCACTTTAAAATCATAACTATTCCAAATTGACTTCTTTTTATATCCTGAACAGGGTATATTAAGTTTGTCACGAAGTTTGAAACACCCAGAAGGAAGCGTCGGAGACCCTATAAAGTATATGTGACCTGGTCTACGAAAAGGGAGCTAACGTGCGAAAACTAGTTTTCTGGGAAACAGCTGTTAAAAATAAACAACTCTCATCTTCCATCCGTAGACCAGGTCACATATATATATAAATGATCAGTATGTTGAGCTGAGTCGATAAAGCCATGTCCGTCTGTCCGTCTATCGAACTAGTCCCTCAGTTTTTAAGATATCGTTTTGCAAACGTCATTTTCTCTTCAAGAAGCTGCTCATTTGTCGGAACTGTCGATATCGCACCACTATAACATATAGCTGCCATACAAACTGAACGATCGGAATCAAGTTCTTGTATGGAAAACTTTCGCATTTGACGTGGTATCTTCACGAAATGTTACAAAAATTACTGCTTAAGGTAATAACATAATCTCCGAAGAAATTGTTCAAATCGGCTCACTATAGCATAAAGCTGCCATACAAACCGAACGATCGGAATCAAATTCATCACTCTGAACCCAATTTTCGACGGTTATCAAGCGTAAATCGGCCGATACAGCAATTTTTCGTTCGATATTCGTACGAATCAATCGTCATTGGCTTGTTGGCATAGACCATAGACTTGACGTAGCCCCACAGCAAATAGTTTAACGGCGTCAAATTGCGCGACCGAGGCGGCCAATTGACTGGGCCATTTGTGAGATAACTCGTTCACCAAACTTGGTTTTCAATAAATCAATTGTGGCATTCGTTGTGTGGCTTGTGGCGCCGTTCTGTTGGAACCACATATTGGCCAAGTCTATATCATTCAATTCGAGCCAAAAATAGTTGGTTATCATTGAGCAGTTGCGATTTCCATTCACAGAAGAAGTACATTCAATTCTGGCTATAATCTGCAAAGCGTAATTTTTCAGGATGCAATGGTGATCATTGAGCAGAAATAAAAATTTCATTTATATCCCAAACCGTTTTTGCTCCAATTGAGGCCACTGACCGAATTTCGATAGTAAATTTGAATAATTTCGACTCATTGTTGGATCGTATATCTTTCCATTATAAAATGGCAAACTTTACTGAAGGCAAATGTCGAAATGTATCTAGCTTTGAAATTACTTACATACGTATATGTAGCTCCGCTCGCTCACTACCGTTTTATTTCAACTTGAATCTTGGTATCAAAAACTAATATAATTTTGCATTTTTCATTTAGCTAAGTTTAGAAAAATCAAACAATTTAAACTCGAATCTTTTTGGGTCAGAAAATCGCTCGGAGGTTAGCCATTGTAGTCGAGAGTAAAAAACAAGAAAAACATTTAATTATAGATAATTTGAAACCAATGGCAAACGTTTTGCTAATTCTTTCTTGCACACGTTTTGAAATATAAACCTTTAAGTCGAATTAAAGTATGGCTAAGTTAGGTTAAAAGGTCGATACTGAACATGTATCGCACTTTTGCAGCTTAAAACGCCAGTCCTTTGTCCTGTCTAAAACGTAAATGTAACAGATTTTAACACCCTTACAAATCGATAAAGCTCTTTGAGCCTCTTGCAAATGCATAGATCTTTCCACCTCAGCCTCCTCTATACAAATAAATTTGTGAACTAGCGACTAACAAAATTGTTTGCCTTATCGAATGAATGCCTATTACACAGTGTCCTACGATTGCGTTCAACTCTAGGGCAAAACCAACCACTGCCGCACAGGAGCTGCTCTTCGAAAGAAAAAGCCGCCACGAGTAGCCTCTGCGACGCCAAGTTTTCGGAGGTTTTTTTTTGGACTCGGGTATTTCTAAAACAACTAAGCTCAAAAATGGCCCTCTTGAAATTAAACGTTGTTCGCAATTCGAACAATATTTTTTATGACCGGCATCGTCTACTGATTATATCGATTTTGGCATTATATATTCTTACATAAATATGTATATATGCATGTGTATACTTCCAGCTGCTTATATGAAAATGTTTTCATTTCCAGTTGCACTGTGTCAAACAGCCGTAAGTAACTTTATTTATCTAATTTTGACTTTACCATCTTCAATATCGGCTGCTGCAAAGTAAGGTTATCAATTTCTACTTTGCTGTGTTATGAACCTTATCTAGTTTTTGCCTTCGTGCTGCACCAAAGCTCTACTGCATCGATTTTCCGCACACCTTCTGGTCGCCCCTCTATGTTCCCCTCCAACCGTTGTGCTGCTGTCAATGCCATTTAGATTTTCAAAAAGTCACACATTTTTATGTCGCTTGTGGCAAGCTGTTGTTGTTAACACACCAACAACAACACATGAGCTGTGCGTCGTTTGCAAGCGAACGTGTTGTACAAGAACAACAATAAAGGGTTCATAAAAAAAAACAAATCGTTAGAAAAACGCAAGCAATCGGAGCGCAGACAATCGAGAAAACAGTTGAGCAGCTAAAGTAAGGAGCCAAGTAAGCAAGCAGACAAATGCGAAGGCAAAAACAACAAACTAGAAAAATAACTGAAAATTCGGAGAAAGCCAAATTCGAATTCAATTGTCAACAAATGTTGCAAATGTGGCACAATAGCAACGACATGTGTGCTTGTTGTTGTGGCTGCTGATATCATTTTTACCCACTGTCGCGTAGCTGGCTAAAAGCCTGGGAAATCACTAGCAAATTTGCTGTCAGCTGTGCAAAGACTGTTGCAGCAGTGCTGGAGCAAAAAGTGGCAGTTATGAAAAAAGTTTTGCGAATATGTGGCACGTTACACATACATACTTATACGTGTGTATGCGATTGTGTGATTTTTGCTGTTTACCAACCACAGCTGTGCATGTATTTTTGTCGTTTTCTTCTTGACTTTTGCTGCAACTTTGGGCGTTATCATTTCTATTATTATTTCAACTTTTTTTCATTTTAGATGTTGCCGTTGTTGTTGTTGTTTTATTATTTCCTAAATTCAAATGCAATGGACAACATTCTGCTGGCAGCTTGCACAATTCACAGCTGCCTTAACAAATCCCAACTGCCGGATATGCAATCGTACATGCTCACACCAACGCAAATTCACACCACACACACACACACCAATGTATACAGTCAAGTTCATGCTATCGCCAGCTCCGCTAATATGTGCCAGATCATAATTTCGTTTTTTTTTTTCCTTTTATACCCTAACCAGGAAGTTTGTACCACTGGGAAGGAAATGTCGGAGACCCTATAAATTATATAGTATATACTATACTATATATATAATCGGCTTGACAAGCTGAGTTTATCCAAGCCTTTCTGTATATACGTGCTGGTTCTAGAAATATCGTTCTAAAATTTTGTATAAATACGTTTGTCCCTATGAATTATGATAGTGAGCTAACGCGGGGTATGTGATCGGATAGGCAGAATGGGCCCAGGAAAGGACGCAGTGTAGAGGATGCATGGTTTCATGTTTAGAATGTCGTTAGGGAGAATGTCAACAAGTATATCCTTTAGCATATTTGTTGACTTCAAAGGGGCATTTGACTTCCTAAGCTGGGATCTAGTGATGCAACGGCTGGAGGAGCTTGGCTGTCCCAAAATCACTCTTTGGCGGAGTTACTTTTCGGACTGAAAGGCCTTTCAAGTCGGCATGAACGGGAGTGTGGAGATTGGAGTTGTTCGTGGGTACCGTCTGTGGTACGCATATATGGAATCCTATGATGGACTCTCAGTGACAATGTTGCTTAATGGCAGATTGTCGCCGGTTCGTCCACCAATTGTCCGGGTGAACGGGGTCAGGATCAGATGTGTGACACCAGACAAGTTCTTCCTTTAATAAATTTTCTTTACAAAATTCGGCAAGGATTAAGTATTGTTCAGATCGTAACGAAATGCAATTGTGAATGGTATTATAGCTTCAATATTGCCGAAGCTTAGTTTTTCTCCTTTATTGATTACGGCATTTTGTTGTTGCTGCAGCGTGTGTGTGCAAATTCAATTGTCATTTGTGTGACACTTCGGGGGTGAGCCGGGAGTGTTAAAGCTGACTGCTGCCGTTTACTGCATTTTGAACACACACTATCTTAATTTTTAGTGTTGTTGTCATTGTTGTTGTCTTAAGTATTTTTCCAGCAGCAAATGCAATTCAATTCAAAAACTCATCACCAAGTCAGTGAGACAAATTTCCATTTAAAGTGAGTTTGCTCGACGAGAAAAACGTCCTCAGCACACTCTTACACACACACAGGGTGTCACTCACACATTCACACACTGAGCGACTCACACTTATCTGCACTTATGTAAATTCAATAAAGCGTTGTGCTGCAAGACCAACACTTTTGCGCTCTCATTCCTCCTCTCCCCGACGCACACATAGTTTAATCCTTTTCTGCAATTCTTAGCATCCAAATTGATAGCAATTTGATTCACTCACTTTGTGCTTTGTTTTCATAAGTGTTATTGGATATGTCGAGGCATCAATGCGTAACTGTCATGTGGCGTCATGTGCGAGTGTGACAGTGACAAGTTGGTGCGCTGGCAACAAAGCAGGAAATGTGCAGCTGATAAAACACCAGTGATTCGAATGATTTATTTTCCGTTTGCATACATTGGCAGTAGCAGTTGCAATAAATTGGCTATGAAATCAATGCTGGGATGAGCGGAGAATATCAATTTCATGCCGCAAATAGTTTTATTTAAAAGTCTATGATACACATACATTATTTATGTTATGCTAAGGGCAAAGGATAACTACAAGTGAGCAATAAAATCTCTACAAAAAGTTCAGAATTGCATCTTGGATACATAAGTAAATTATAGGTTTGATATTTCCGACATTTAGTACTTCCGAAGTGAAATACTTTGGCTATTTACATCCCGAGTTATTTCTGTGGGATAAGCAGTTAGTCTATATTCTTAATTGTGTGTCACAGTTTCACTCACAATTTGCAAAGGTCAAAAATATGTTGCGTTATAATTCTACATGCATATTTTGTAGAAACCAAATAAATTAATATCATATTTGGTATTTTTATTAACTTATATTAGACTCACCTAGTTTCATTACTATATTTTGTTAGTCCGAAATACGTATACTAATATCAAACTAATTAACTCATATGCGATAAATTTAATATGTGTGGTATGTGAAGAAAACTTCAATGTTACGAATATGAGGATTACATTTCTTTCGTTTTCAGCGCTAAATTATATTATTTTTCAGAAACGTGTATGCCTGATTTTATTAAAATATTATACAACAACATTTTGACCAACATATACGATCAACTTTTACGTCAGAACTGAAATCACTACAAAGGGTATTTTGCGCTAGGAGAGGATCTGGACTGATTGCATTATTCAATTTTGTTTAGGTTAGGTTAGATTAATCTACTAGGCCAATAAGCCACGCATTGAGCAATTTGGTCCTTTGCGATATTAGATGGAGTTCAGTTGCTAAGCCCAAGAATAGTAGTTATCGTTTAGGATGCTTGTGTTTGACGCGAATTTTAACACTATCATAAAGTGGAGACCCCAGATGCTGACAGCGTAGTCTTGCCAACGCTGGATAAGTGCGCAGGAGATGCTCCATTGTTTCCCTGGTAGTAGACATTTCCTGCAGTCTTCTCGATCTCTCAGCCCCATCCTGCGGGCGTGTGTCGCCAATAGGAATATTGAGTACTTCCGATCTACCGTTTTGCACATGACTTTTACAGTTTTGCAGCCAGCTAGCTCGTTTCATCGGGTTTTGATTTTATTTATCATGCTTCTGTCCAGATCTTTGTATCGACAATTTATAGGTTTCTTAATGTCAATCACGTTTTTGGGTGTTAACCGGACTACATTCTTGGCAATCTCGTCCTCTATTACAGTAGAAGTGAAGTTGCTTGCTTCTGGCAACACTTTCCATTGCTGTCTTGTTTCCTAAGGCACTTCCGGCGGAAATGCCATACGAGTTTGATGTTTGGTTGTGTACGTAGATGTTGAGTCTGGAATTGCCTGCAGGTGCATTAAGGGGGAGCCTGCTTTAGAAGCTTCAAAAAATCGAAAATTTTCGTTTGCTTAAGTCTCTTTAAAAATAATCTAAGAATATGTCCCCAAAGTTATAGATGGAAATTCGAAATATTTTCGACGCTAGAATGGAAATAGTGACCGAGCGTCTAGCAGATAATGTGTTGTCAAAAAAGTTTTGCGGCTTGGGCAAAAAGTGAACACTTTGATGCGCGATTTCTCGGTTTTTCATTTTTACGATTTTTTTTAATTGGCGGGCAGGATAGAGAAAACGCTAAATGTCGTACGGAATTGGGGCAAAGTTTATTATCTTTGGCATTAACTTATCTTCTATTTAAACTAAAAAAAAACTAAGAAAAGTCAAGGTTGAACATATTTTTAAACAATATAAAATAAAATTTTTTTGGTCAAAAACCACTTTTTTCAATTTTTTCAAAAATTAGTAAAATTTTACATTCTTTTGTGAAATTTTTTTAGTTGAACTAGAAGATAAATTATTAGAAAATATGAATCTCTTTGAATTTTCTGTTTCCGATAGAAATTGCGAACTACGTCCTGCCCGCCGTCGGCCAAATGCACATGCGAGATGCATTGGGCAATTGCTTCCCAAAGGCCTCAGCTTGAATTATGCTGCAGTGATCCGATTGTGATTGTTTTTTGCCAGTTGAAAAGTGGGGTCATGTAGTCGGCGTTTGCTTAACCGCCATTACCAACCGAGCTTTGTCAGAAGGTTGTCTCCAAATTGTGCTTCCTTAGCAGTTTGCTTTCCAAGACTACCCCAAGATACTTGGTGCGGTCCTTGAGACAGAGTTGTGTCCCATTTGTAGAAAAGAACCTACATAGAGGAATTTGGTGCTTTCTTGTGAACACAAGCAGATCCGTTTTCTCCGGGTTCAACCCAGATCCGCATGCGATGCCCAGTTCTGGACTGTTCTGAGAGTGGTGGTCCTAATACTGTTAATTGTCTGTAGATACCTTCCCGTTATTAAGATGGCAATGGCGTCCGCATATGGCACAGTCTAGGGGTTTTGCCTTCCAAGTTCCTTAACAGTTTATGCACCACTAATGTCCATAGAAGCGGAGAAAGCACTCCATATTGGGGAGTACCTCTGCAGACTTCTTTGGTCATTTTTGCGGAGCAACACCTATTGGCTGGATACTGTTCAGAACAGATTCCGTAGAGGCGTTATAGAATGCTCCAGAAATGTCCAGGAAAGCTCCAAGAGCGTATTCCTTATATCTAAGAGTCCTTGTGGTATTAAATACCAGTGTTTGGAGTGCAGTCTCCAGTGATCAGCCCTTCGTATATGTGCTCTGTGCCTTGGACAATCTTCTAAGAGGCGCTGCGGCGATAATGTGCGCATCCAAGATTTTCTCTAGCGTTTTTAGTAGGAAGGAAATTAAGCTTATGGGCCTAAACTCTTTTGTGTAGGATTATGTTTAAGAATCTGCAATTCTATACATCTACCTCTCACACTGAATCGACATAAAGTTTTCAGTCTTCATTGTATGTAGTGTCACAGACAGTTTTAACAAGTGAAAGGCATTCGTTAACAAGCAAGCAAACGGAGTAGTGCTAGCAGGCGCTGGGAAATAAATTAATTGTCTTTTGAATATTTTATGATTTGGTCGAAAATAATTTTTAAAATAAATATGTAATCGTTTAAAAATATCTTCAAATAAAACATCTTTATATACATTTAATAATAATTTCAAATAAACGGACATTCTTGACAGTAGTAACAGATCGATTGAAAAGTCACGGGGCTACCATAGTAAAAACGTGTTTTGTATGGCGATATTCTCATTGTGATAATTTCGTTGTCGGGGCACGGACGCATTGCACTCGATGCGCACATGCAGGCAAATATTTGCAGTTTTGATTGTTAAAGTCCTACCAAAGTTAGCGTTAGGTCACCGCTCCATGTGTAGCAATTTGTCTCACGGTCAAGGTGTACAATCACCTGATAATTCTTAGCTTGCAACCTTAGGATTTCTTAGCAATTTGTTGCACACCAAAAGTGTTTTTGTAGCTTTTCACCATGCTAAGATCGAGGTGCTGCTTCCACCGAAGAATGGATGCTGAATTAATAGGAAAATTTCAATGAAACATCATATATCCTTACCTCACCATATAATCTGTGAAATTTAATTCTTCTTCACACACTTTTTTACTGAATTATTGCAATTTTAGCAGTTTGAAACATAATCGTTATATAAAATATATGTATATACATATGTATGTGTACATCCAGATTTTGTTGTAAGGTTTTTAAGTTGCTACCGAAGGACTAATAATACATTATCCTTATTGGCACTAAAGGCAATGTTGCTTTGAATTCTATTCGGAATCATTGCATCATCTGCTGAAGTCGCCAGGTTTCATTTGTACCAGCACTCGCTCTAACAAAAAAAAAAACAATTATCTGGTGGAATGTATACAGCTACTCTGTAAAACATATATTAACCCAACTGTGACACCATCTAAGCTGCTTTTCCTTCAAAAGCTCACTGAATGAAATCATCATATTTCTAAAACAAAAACTTTTTTCATATGCTATTTTGAGTTATTCTATTCATTTATGCACAACACGCTGTGACCCATACATATATTGGCGTAATATGTTAAGTGGTAAAAGTTTTTACGCCTAACGAATAATACTCAAGGAGAAAATAAAAGAATTGCCACATCAGAAGATCAGCCAGCTTAAATGGACATAAATAAACGCAAGTGGCGGCAGGGGAAACACAATAGAATTATTTTCGTTTGTATTTTCATTTTTTTCACAAAAGTAAATAACAAATAATAACAAAAATATTATGTGGAAATAAAAAACGCAGAGGCACCAAGAAATAGACAAAGCAGCAAATTTCTCTAACGTGATATGCCAAGTAGAGGAGCTGATAAAAAATTAAGTATTCCATGCAGATGAATAAAATATGCGTTTTTAAAACATTTCAACATTTAACCTTCAGTAAACAATAAAACTTTGTTGCCACCAAAAGTGAGGGTTCGGCGCTCCTCCGTGAAATGAGGATGAATCTTATTCGGTTCCAAGCAGTTTTGCCGTCACCACTCCGCTTCTTTCCCGCCCTCAGTCGCTCCCACGTTCACTGACTCTTCCGCAAACCACTTCATCTAACAATTTCTATTATTGCTCGCTCAAACAACAAAACCAACAAACATCCGCTTCCGCTAGTCTTTGGCAATGGCATTATACTCGCACAGCCGCCGTGCAATGCCACGTTACAGGCACGGCTGCTGTGTGTGTGTGTGTGCAGCGTCATTTGTAATAAATGCCAAAAGAGAAATCGGCGTGCAGACGGAAACTTACGAACGGCACAAGCGTATTTGCGCGCACCCACTTGGAGGCATGCTTATATATTTAGAGAGATTGAATGAGATTTCTTTGAATTTTTCATTTCTTCACTCATATTTCCCCTGCTTTGCAATCGCACTAGTTCTTCTTTTGCTTGAAAAATTTTACTATATATGTATATACTTGGGTAACTTTTATCATTACGCCGTCCATTGTCTGCCGCCTCACAGCTGTTTCCTCTGCGGCAAGCGCGCTTTTCATTCATTACTTTCCATTTCTGTATATTTCACTTTCTATTTTTCGTTATTTCACTTTCTTTTTTTATATTTTATATTCTTTATCTTTAATATTTTTTCTTTTCTTTAATATTTTACCTTATTTTTCTGCATCTTCGTTTTGATTTTTTTGTTTTTTTTTTTGCTATTTTACTCTCTTTGACGTTTTATTTCGTAACTCAGTTCCGCTGTGGATTTCCTTGTGCGGAGTGCTGACGCTGAGCTACTGTTATTTATAATGCTGCTGATATATTTGATACTTTTATTCGGTTTTGATTTATTTTGTTTCATTTAATGTGTTCGTTTGTATGAATAATAAGCAAAAAAGTTACCAGAGCCCAAAAAAATTAATATCTAATTAGCGATTTCAGTGAAAACAGACAAAATTTAGACCTGCTGCAAGTAAAAAAGAGGTGTCCAGATTATTTTCAATAAGTTTTAGGAGTCTCTATAAATCTGAGATATGTTTATTTGAGTTTTTTTCGGTAAATTTTGCACTCTTTCAGCAATTGAAGTAGAGCAAAAGGGAGTCAATAGGTCATCTCTAATAAAGGATGGTATTTTTATAATCGTGAAGTTCTTCTGACTGAAGCAGCTATGTATGTGTTATATCATTAACAATCGTAGTGTATTTTACGCTTAATTTTTGAACCCTGAACAAGGCAAACTAAATTTGCCAAGAAGTTTGTAACATCCCGCAGGAAATTTTGGACACCCTAGCCTAGTCCATCCGTCCGTCTGACTACACATACGCGAACTATGTAAACTCCCAACCTTTAAAAGGCAAATATTTTAGTGTTATGACCAAGAATTTAGCAGTATTATAAAGATAAAGGTTTTTCCTAACGAATGTCTCGAAAAAATTTCAGTGGAGCAAATTTCGACCACTTTTAGCAGCAATTGAAACCGTAACCGTGGAATATTTTCTTCCAAGTTTTCGTGTATTGATTCGTCTCGAACTTATTTGTGTTAGAACAAAGCGACTTCTACAACTTCCACCAATTCACATGAAAAAATCATTTATCATGGCTCTGTAACGTTCCCAATACTTTTAAAGAAATTTCATGATTTTAATTAACTCCAAATGCGACAATTTAGTTCATTAACGTACCTATTCAACCAAAACTCTGCTTCATCACGAAATAACATTTTCTTGTGAAAAATGCAGAATCTCGTTTGCATTCAACGTGCGACACGCTTGACAATTTTGTGCCCGCACACGCTATACTTCTTCAATATGAAGACTCATTCGGGTCTTGTTCGTTACTCTGATCCACAACAGCAATAGCGTGCTAGGTGCATACTGTACGTCATATATGAGGATGAACACATAAGTAAGCGTGGTGCGACACCGATTCATCGTTGCTCGATCTGCTGACTTTTATCTCTAAAGTAGTGTGTTCAGCAAATTTTTATGATTTATATGAAATATTTTTGGGAGCACCCATCTTCTACAAAACTTTTTAATTTGACATTGATCTTTGAGCCCTTCTTTTAATATATTTTATTCATATTTTTCATTTTATACCAGATTACAAATGAAGGAATAACTTTTTCAAAGCTATTCTGTGTTAAAACACTCGGGTGTTTGTGTACAAAGCTCCCTTCGCTTTCTTTCAGAGAGAATTCCTTTAAAATTATTCGCAACTAAAATTAAGCATCTTATGTTTTAAAGTGAACATTTACAACATTCTTTTAAATTTTTTGTTGCTCATACGACATGGCGTACTGTATGAATATAATTTAAGTAGCAGACAATCGGTAAGGATATTCAAAGAGTAAAATTCGAAATGAAAATTTGGAATGCTTTCACCACAGCATGATATTTGCTTTATGCGTTTTCGGAATGCCTAAATTCATACTGACTAGTTTCTTTTGAGTATTATATAGGATATTGTAGTCGAAAAAGTCTTTTCGTATTTCTAATCAAACTTCAACTTATTTTTTTAATATATATGCTAATAAATTAATAAGCAAATATATACCATTTTGGTCGATTTCCTTTTGTAATTTTTCCACTAGAGGCAATATTTCATCAGTGTAAATCGCAATATCGAAATTTTCAGAACGGAAGCGAGCGAACCATTGTTGTGCTACACGAACTGATACAGCATCGTCTCCGTAAACTTTACAAATTTTATTAGTGGCTTGCGTGGCATTCTTCACTTTTTATATAAAAATTTCAAAATTTAGCAAATTTCTTCATTATTTTCACTCATTTTTGAACAGCTGTAACTTTTTTCAACTTCCCCGAATTTTTTTTTTTTTTGGTTAAATGAAGCTTAAAATCTCGCCTTTCCAACACTATATGATATGACACAATGAGATTGGTGGCACTGGAGATATACGACTGCAACGACATCTACTGACAAAATAGGAAAAGACTTTTTCGACTACCCAATATATTGTATGTATTATAAAAAGGTATACAGCTGAGTCCACATTTATTACGTTGCTTTTAAAATAATTAAATTTAAATAAGGTTGACGGTACTTCAGTGCTATTTCTTGCTCAGGCTAAAAAAAGAAAGCTGTGAAATACCATTTGCCTTCCCGTTGATTGCAAAGGCATCGCATTTATTTTCAACCGCACTGTCATTTGTCAAACTTCCAAAGTATTTCTTTTCTAATTTTTTTCTTTTCGTTTTTTTTTCAGAAATTCGATGCCTTTTCAAAATCTTAATTAATTCTTTTGTCACCTTAACTGTCATGCTCTTCACTCTCGACCTAAAAAGAAACGTGACCCTCTTAAGTATATGTAATTATAATAAGTAGCTTTATATTGCCTCTTGAGTAATCCGGCAATGTCTAAGTAGACGTTTCAAAGCTATTCAATAATTAATTACTGATTAAGGGTTACTGCCATTAAATTCGATGACATCGGTTTTTTATGTTACAAAAGGTTGCGAAGGTGAACGACTTTTGTGCGCAGTTCACTGCCACACACTACTACATATAGAATGCATTATACAGATTTTTACTTTGATTGAATATATTAATTGTAAGCGGTGTTTCAGTGGCCACCTTTATTCTTTTTATTCTGAAATCGACGCGCTTATTAGTTATAAAATCTGAGTTTTTTGCTTTAGCTTGAGCTGGCACAATATTTTAAAACCCATTTAATTCAATAATATATAATTATGTTTTTATTATAACTTAAGAAGAGTTTGCGTCCATGATACTTTATATATAAAAGAAAATTTAATCATTTGACTTCGGACTTTTCTAACAAGTCTCAGTTATATTGTCTTTTAGAAAGATACTTTCTTACATTTACATGTCAAGCTTAATACTATTTTAGCTTGAAATTTATGACATCCAGGAGAAATTCAATTGCGAGAAGTCTTGCTTCTTGGAGTCCAGCAACAGTCTTTCACAGCTAATAAGAGTAAAGCTTGTTTGTAGTCGAGTAACCGATTTACTATGTTGAAGGCTTTATTCAAGTCGCAAGCAGGCTGTTTCCCAAGAAATTCTGTAGCCATCGATTTATCAGAACTGTACCGTGAAAATCTTAAGTGAACCACAGAGTAGTTCAAATTCGGTATTAAAAATGGAAAAATTAATCGAACGCATGAAATGAGCATTTCACCATAGAAAATTATTATAACATTTCAAGTAGGAAGATTGGATCTCTATCCTTAACTAATGGTTATATGACATGGAAATGAAATTGCCTTTCTATTAGCCATACAGGGAAGTGATCGGAAAGTAATATGACTGAATGGATTTCAAAAAATTTATTGAACCAATCGTTAAAACTTTTTCAAAACTTTCAAAATAGGATCCGCTGCCAGCGCGATTTCCAAGTATTGATAGCGTCACTTAAGGCATTCTCCGGAATAGCCTTGAAAGCCGAGGCACATGCTGCTTCCATCCCCTCCGTTGTCTCAGAATGCTTGCCTTTCACCGGCCTTTTCAGGCAAGGAAGCAAAACAAGTCCGGTAGGGCCACATCTGGGCTGTAGGGCGACTGCGGAAGCATTGGGATGCGGGTCTTGATTAGGTAGCTGTTCACAAAAAAGGCGGTATGAGCCGGGGCGTTGTCTTGGTGCAACTTCTAATCGGCTGCAATGTCTTGTCGGTCCCGATTCATCTTTCGCTTGAGTCTCTTCATTACTTCCACGAATGCTCAGTCGACGGTCTGAGTTCAAAACTGTGCGCACTCGAGTCACAATGTCGGTGTATGTCGAAGTCGCAGGTCTCCCATCCCAGCACGGTCTTCATCAGTGACCTCTTCTCAGCACTGCAAAAAGGTCTGGTGCCACCGAAACACACCACTTCTAACTGTAAGAAGAATAAATCGGTTCCACAGTAGTCGCCTGCTGACTGCTGCTACTGAGGGTTAGTCAAGGCTTACCAAAGATACCGAAGGTCAAGGAAAAACTATCGAAAATCAGCCGTATCATATCATTATGTAAAGCTCGCGTTTCGTCGGCGATATTATTCGTTAAAGAAATCGCCTTTTTAATATATAAGAACAGGGCGTAGTTACTCGATTTAGGTCACTTTCTCAAATTTATGTTGTGCAATGTTCATTCACAAACTGACGATACCAGCTTGCTCATAGTAACTGTAGAACCAAATTTCTTCTGATTTAATTACCAAAACATAAAATTAAAGCACAATCTACAAACATCCGTTACATTTAAAGGGCAACTTATAGTTATTCCTTTTTTAGCGACAGCCGCACCCACAGCTTTCTCGGAAGTAATTAGAGTATGAAAAAAATATAGTGACGCCAACGGAGCATCAACTACTAATTACACGATTCCAGCTGAATTCTCTCAATTGCGAACTGCACAAATATTTCCGCAGCAAAGATTGCAGCACTCGCTTTTGTGCATTGCGTGAAAATTTTAGCAATTCCACTTTGCTACACTCCGGCCAAAGAAACAGCGCTATTACAGCACCATATACACACACACCACGCCAACCCACGGCTATGCTTACACATAGTCGCTTTGTACACCGGTGCAGCGCAATGCATCGGCAGTTTATTGCCGACTGTAAAATTGACCCAGTTTTTGGCGATATTCGCAACGCCATGAAAATCAAACGCCACCATCAGCAAAGGCAACACACCGCGCCTGGTGTGTAGTTTGTTGGTGTCGGTGTTGGTGTTGGTGGCGGTAAGTGGAACTGTAAACGCAAGGCATTCCTGCAGTTCTTTGGCTGACACCCTATCTGCTCCAGCTTTGCTGCCATACATCGCACTCTCATCACTCGCATTTCGGCCATTTTGCATACCTTTGCAAAAAGCGTTTGCATTGCTGCTCGCAGCGGCTGTGTGGCTTTCAAATAGCGCCGGCAACCGCCACACAATGAAAACACACACAACAAATTCTCCGACAATAACAGTCAATGCCTGTTGTTGTGAGCAGAGAGTGCAAAAGCAAAAGTGAAATATCGCCGGAGTGCAAAATGAAATGCGAAAATGGCGTTGCGCTCGAATGGTTCAATGACAAATCAGCAATGCAAGTTACCGCGTTTTGCTGTTGTGCCATGTTGCAAACGAAATGTGCAATCGTCATCATCATCATCCGCAACACACCCACACACACACACACACATACACTCATCTACTTGAGTGCATTCGAGCACTTGCACTCATACAGAAGCACATACTTACGTGCCAATAACTGCACCCGGCTCAGCTGAACTGTCCTAAATATGAGCGAACAACATTTAGATGAAAGTGTTTTGCTCAACAAGACATACATGCATGTGTGAGCGTATAATCTTGGCTAAAGATATCTACAGGATATGTCGTTTGTGATCTGTTGCAAGTATGTTGCAAATATATGCTAAATATTGCGCTCAAAGGGATTCTACAAGTGTGGCAAGGGTGCGAATACATTTCCTTTTTTTTACTTTTAATCTGCTTTGATGGACCGATATAGAGATTGACATGCTGGTATATATACTCTTATGCATATAAAAACCTATGTGCCCGTCTCTCAGGACTTATCACTTGAGATCACTAATGGCCTCAAGTAATAAGTATTTTTGACTTCATCTGCAAAAATGAAGCTATCATGTTGCAGAGTCCAAGATTTTTGTTTCACTAAGAACTGTTTTGGAAATCTCTCAAAGCGAAATGTAAATAGATTTACATGCATGAAAAAATATATTCACAAGAGGCATATTTTGAGACAAAAGTGGTGACTCGGTGACTTCCACTCAAGTAATCAAGTAATTTATATTTATTTATCATTTAGTGTCAAGTTGTGCCAAATTAAGTTTTTAATTATAATATTTTTCAAGTTGTGTAATTAAATTTTCACGACTATCTTTTTGGCCTTCAGGCAAGCAAAATTCGATTAACCCAATCTTTGGATATTTTCGATATTGATTTTTACAGCTTGAAGAGAGTTTAGTTTATTGCTAAACACCAATGATTTCAAATAATCCCAAAAGAAGTAGCTTTATGGTGTTAAATCACAACACCTTGCAGGCCATTTAATGTCACAATTTCTTGGAATATTCAAATCTCTAAGCTTTTCTTACAACAATTGGGTTCCTGCACGTCTTATGTGGCACGTAACTCCGTCTTGTTGTAACCAGGTTTTTGTCAAGATCAACTCCTTCCCATTGCGGACATAAAAAGTAAGTTATCATCGATCTATACCGCTCTCCATTCACAGTAACGTTGTCACTAGCTTCATTTCGAAAAAAGTACTGACCGATGATTCCACCACACCAATTTGTCAATTAAGGTGAATGAAAGGTTGTTTACAAATAATTTCTGGATTTTCTTAGTCCCAGAAGTTTTGTTTATTTTATCAAAAATATGTATCACCTATCTGATAAAAGCAGCTCATAAGAAAGAATGATTTTCTTAATAAATAGTTTTCGTTTTCAATTTGTAAAGAAACAAAATCAGGAAACTCACGACCTTTTCGGTAGTTTAAAGGCTTCAGCTCTTGAGTGAAAACAATTGCATACGCATGAAAGTCCAAATGCTTTCTCAAAATCCGCCAGGTTTTGGTTTGAGGCATTCCTAATTCTTGAGAATATTTTGGAATCTACAAATTGCGATCTTCAGCAACACTTGCCTGAACAAGAGCAATATTTTCTTTACTTCGAGTGGCTCTTTGTCTTATTGGTACTTGAACTATATGTAAATAAAACTTCAGAAGGTTTATCTCTCCTAAACCACTGAAGAGAAAAATACCAAATTTGGTGGGAACAAATTCTTTTAGCAACGTACACCGTAAAAATTGATGAAATCGGGTTTGTTAAACACTACTAAAAGCGCATGATAAATGATACATTAAATCTTACATCAGGGATTGTATGAAATGACTTTATAAAAGCCGTAGTCAGACAACAGGCGTCGCACCGCCCAGATTTAAATGAAAACCCTTATCTTATGACCTTCTCTTCCGATATCCACCAAATTTGTTACATAATATTATTGTGAAATTTTTATGTTCCAGTACGAAAATGACAAAAATAGGACTACAATCACGACGACTTTCCATCTAACAAAATTCCATTTAATTCTTTCACTTTCCAGTATGCAAATCTACCACCATTGAATGTATCGAGATACAATTTTGCCGCAAACCCGCCTTCTAGTTCCCACAGCAAACATTTTATGGAAACTATATGTCAATCTGTGAGATATTATTGAAATTCGGAGAAAATCGTTTCTTGAAAAAGGCGTTCCTACAAGTCATAAATGGAAAAGATTTTCGAACATATGATTATTTTATACCACGTAGTATAAATCGGTACATATGTGAGCTATCTGAGTGAAAACGAGAGAGCCAGTTTTTCTGATAATAATGTATCTTTGTGCCTAAAATGGATAAAATCGAGTTAAAACCTGACCTAGCCACCATATAACTATTCACGATTACATGTTCAAATATTGAAACTAAAACTAACCGTTTCATATCAAATTTAAATGAAATAGGTATAACGGGTTGTTGATGGAAATTATAAGATATAACTATTTCATTTCCATAACAAAAGAAAAAATATAGTGAACAAATAATGAAGTGGTGAATTCGGGTGAATTCGCACATTTTATAATCTTGCAACTTGCCAGAATCCAAGCCGAAGAAATACCTTCAGGTGTTGGCAGAACTTTATATTAAACAAAATTGTGAATGGATTATGATCAATATCGGTATTTTGTTAAGTTATATTATGGGTCATAGACTCACTGAGTTATATGGCTATACTTTACATCTCGCAAATTTAATGTGTAGAGTTGATTTGCGAAACTATCAACTAGAAAATCGGACTTGATATTAGGGATATGACGTTACCATAAATAGGGAGCGTTATAATACCATATTGACCGACATTTTTGGCGGAATTTAATGAAATCGACGCGGACGATCTCCATTTTCAACCAAATCGTGCGCCGTCTAATGTTTACATCTAAAAATGTGCAGATTGCATACAAAGTTTGGCCACACGTTAATTTCGAGAAATGGCCCAAGATCATGCGTTTTGAGACCTCTAGATTACTTTCTCTGGTATATGTTAAGTCCAAGGTATACGCCAATCAACCAGCAACGCTCGCTCGAAGTAACGACTCAGCGCACAATAGTCAAAATTCCAGGCGAAACGATGCTTCAGATCATCGGAAATTGGCGTAAAGGGTGGGGATATGCAAGCGGAATCGTGAACCATTAAGCCGACAATTTGTGCAAATTATAAATGACATAAAATTATGTGCATAACAAAAAATAACCAGAACCCATTTGGAACAAATTTGAGTGTCTCCTTTTATGTTACACTATATAAGTCGTAAAGTCAACTGAAAATTTGAAAATTCTGATTTTAGTTATATGGGCATAGAGCAAGTTTGTATCCGATTTTATCCATTTTAGGCACAGAAATGCACCGTTAGGTGGAATAAATAATTTAATAATTTGAAAAGTTCTCACTTTTAGATATATAAGGGCTAAAGGAGATATTGACACACAGGCATAGTATTATCAGTATGGCACATTCGTCGATATTTTGGGTAAAAAGTCTCACATGGGTCTTATGGATAATTATGGTTTGATTTTGACAACTGTTAGACCTAAGATGGCATACTTTAAAGACACTATTTGTGCACTTAATTAATTGGTGCTTGATTTGTGTACTGGAAAGTGAATGAATCAGGAATTCTCCCATTTTCGCAATATAACATGGGAATGACAAAATAATCCTTGGTACATAGAAAAGTGATCTAGTGGGTCCGGAGACATGTGATTTCAGCTAAATGTGGACGGTGCCACGCCTATTGTCTAACTAACTCTTATAAAGATCTATTCACCGTTAAAACTATTGCACTCTGTAAAAACATCTTCCCTGAGTATAACAAATTGGGTTTTTCATCTGATCAAAAATCAAGTTTTGGTAAATCAAAATTATAACAATTTTGGGTACAATTTAGCTTCTTTTTCAGTTTCGAGAAAAAATAACTTAGTCTAAAATTTTCTTTTTTATCGAATTAAAAGTGGATAGTTTTTATCATAGTGATATTATTTATACTAGAGACTCTGAGTTAACATAAAAAGTGCACGTATTCTTTAGTTAATGGGTATCTACGATTGTCGATTTATGTGCCAGGTACTGAGAAAACGGGATATTTTTTCACTCTCTTAAATTGCATCTATTTTAGTAGAAGGTCAGAACCAATATTTTTTAACAGTCCCTTTTTAATGAATTTATTATAAAGTTTCACTTACCATGCCATTCTCCAGTCCGCAACCGCCTGTACAAATCACCACAACGGTGCGCGTCGCTTAGAGCAACCGCCCGATATTCTACCTCAGCACACCCGCCTGCGTCGACAATCAGAGCAGTTGCCGTTGGGGCGCCGCATTGCCCCCGTAGCCAGTGGTCGTGAGGAATTGTAGTGATGAGGATGCTGTCACAATGGTCTGACGTGCGCCATCGCCCATACCAACACCGCCCCCACCACCATAATTACTGCCGCCTATTGTCTCCCGATAGCCAAGGTCCTTCGTCGCGCTCGTTTGTTCGTTATTCGGCTCACTGTTGATGCTGGTTCGACGCTGTAACAGCTGTAAGCCGCTCGCAGTGCGATGCGCCGAATTGTAAGGTGGCGGCGGTGGCTGTCGATACTCGTAGCCATAACCGGTGCTGCTGCTCGACACTGCCGCTGTCACAGCATGTGTATCGGTGGGTGTGCGCGGCGGCAGCGCAACTGATTTACTGTGTCGTTGTAGCGTCGAGAAGCCACTTTCCGCTTGCGGCGCCACGCCACTGGACGCGCTAACAGTCGTCGTTGGCATTGAACCGGTCGTGGTGAGGGCGATGCTGGTCGTCGCCACCGCAATCACGTCACCGCGGCGCAATGTCTTCTCGTGCGGCTTGCTGGCGGCACCATACCTGGACTGCAAATACTCTTGCGCATTGATATTATATTTACTCTTGGCCACAATGGGTTGTTGTTGTTGGTGTTGCTGCTGTGACATTTGCTGGTCATCGTGCAGATTTATTGTCCTCGTTGCTTTTATCGGACTATAAAGCTGTCCTTGCTGCTGATTGCTGACCGCACTGTTGGCATGACCGTTAATGTTACTGTTGCTACAACTATTGTTGACGGCTTTGTGGGTGCTGTATGCGGGCAGCAGGTCAGGTTGGTATTCGCCGGCGCGCCCACCGCCGCCCAGTTGACCTTCAGTGATCTGTACTTCGGTGCGCCACTTGCCGCCACCGACACCGGCGTGCGCACCTTTGCCGCCAACCGTCATGTCCAGTGTTGTTGTTGATGTCGCATTGAGAAGACGATTTATATCCGCTGCGGACGGTCCATGCGGGTACTTGATGTGGAGCGTATCTGCGGCAAAGAAAGAAACAATGACAGTGAAAAGCAGTCAGTCAGCGGCGCGCTCACATTCAGCTGAGCTGCGTGGGTTGCACGAATGAAATTATGTGGCATGAATGGCCATGCAAAGGCAAACAAACAAAGCGTATAAATAAAGACTGCCACAAGAATGGTTTGCTGCATGCAGCATTTCACATTGTTCCATAAATAGCTTTAGTTGTGCGGCTTTTACATAAATCTTTTGCAAATATATTCTCTACACTCTTTTTACTACTTGATCACCACAGTACTCTTGCAAACACACACCTAAATATATAACAGTGAGTCATGATTCTACTCTGAATATATATTTTCGTTATCCTTGGTCCTTTGCGCTTTATTTTATTTGCTTGCATTTGCATGTCAGGCGTAAATTTATTGTGGCATCTTGTTAAATATCATCTCGTTAGTATTGAAGCAGTTTTGCAAATATTTACTACACCATATTAAATCGCTTGCATACATACACACACAGGCGTGCAAGTGGTTGCGTAATCAGCCGTAATCGCATAACAGAGCATAGCGCCGACATTTTAATCAGCTTTTGAATCGTAAACGGCATCGCATTAACACATACCTGCATAATCTAAGTACATTAGGGACGTCCTAAAACTATTCTCTAAGGTGGCATAACTTGTTTATTATTACCACAATAATTTTTTCGCTGAAATATGTCAAACTTTGTGCCTCAAAAAGTTTTTGCGGGAAGTTCTTCTTCATTAGTTTAATATAAAATAAAGCTAAGCCGAAAGTCATGGTATTTTGGTGGAAGTTTATGGTGGTCTTGCTCTAGCTTCCAAAACCGGTTAGCAGGATTAAAAAGCGGCCGCTCAAGAAAGTTTTAAGATGAAGAACTGGAACATTACACGACGAAGATTTTTGCCAAACACATGAAGAGTTCACAGAAACTTTTGGAGTCCCTCAAACAAAGATTTCAAAGAACTCGAGAGCAAAGAAATTAAGTTTGGAAAGTAAATTGGGTGCCATTTGAAATGAAGCTAAGCGACGTTGACAGCCTATTTTTTATGTCAGAAATGCTGATGCTATAAAAACAACTAGTTTTTCATTGGATTGTAACTGTCGAGAAAAATTAATCCATTATGACAATCTCAAATGCAAAAACCAACCACAGAAACGGTAAAGTAAAGTATTCATAATACAAATAAGGAATATATGTTACATACTATAATTGTTATATACTATATAAATAATATTCCATTTCTGAAAGGTTTATCGAATCAAATGTACTGCTCCGTCATACCAATTGATATTTGGAACTAAGCAAAAACTTTTTCTACATTTTAGAACTATCCTAAATTTTAATTAAGTACACAAATCCTCACAAAGCTCTAATTCAAGACTCATCTCTCTCGTTATGTCATCCAACAAATAATTGCTTTTATTACCACGTACATATGGGTTACTATATAAATACGTGAATATGTAAGAATGATAATATATCGTCACTTAAAATGCAAAATAACATAACGTCACTTTTACTAAGTTTACAGGCGAAGGAGAAACGATACAAAATTTGAGTTTTGGTTATAAAATGGTTAAATATTGGTTACTTTATTTGACAGCGTTTTTCATTTTGTGTTTTTTTTTTGATGATCCATTATTTTGCATTTTAGGTGACGATATTTTATGTATGCTGAAGTCAAATAAATATTAGATGAATAAGATTATTTTCCATTTAAGTAGTAGATTTCATCTCTACCATTTTTATGGACGGACTATCCTTTCAAATAAAGAAAACCAAAGTAATTAAATTTTTATATATGTATTAGACATAACTTATACGTTACAAAAAATGGTCGCAATCCAAGGTACGGGAGCAATATGTATTTTGAGTATCTAAACGTAAAATGGCCCCTGTATTGGTAGTTAGATAATAATACGTAATGTAAGCATTTAATATTAGGTTGTCAAAAAAGTCTTGCGGTATTTTCGCTAGTTGGCGCTGAATGCGCGTAGATATAGTTTTATTCGTCGCATCGGGTCATGCTATACCTTTTTGGAAAGCTCATTTCACGCGCTAACACGTGTTTGATTGATTGTCGTTTCTTTTAAGTCGTTCGTGAGTTATAGCGTCGCAAACATGGAGCAAAATAAAGAGAAAATACGGCATATTTTACAGTACCACTACGATAAAGGCAAAAATGCATCTCAAGCCGCAAATAAAATTTGTGCAGTTTATGGACTCGATACAGTTTCCATTTCCACCGCACAACGATGGTTTCAACGTTTTCGTTCTGGTGTAGAGATGGTCGAAGATGCGCCACGCTCCGGAAGGCCTGTCGTCGAAAATTGCGATAAAATCGCTGAATTGGTCGAAAGAGACCGGCATGGTAGCAGCCGTAGCATTGGTCAAGAGCTGGGCATGAGTCATCAAAAATTCATTTCGATTTCAATGAAAAAAACTTCAATAAAAGTGCCGCAAGACTTTTTTGACAACCCATTATATAAATCTAATTATTAAGCTCGGGAAACTACACAAAGAGTTATATACAGTAAATCAAGATTAATATTTATTTCCCTTCTCATTATATGTGTGCATAATGGAAACTAATCAATACAACTATTAAAGAGAGACTAAAGGCCCAGAGATACTTTAAAACCTTTCATAACATAGTAACACTCGCTATTTCTCAATTTATTAACTTTTCTCACTACATAGTATAATGAACATGATCCTCCATTTATTCCTCCTTTCGACTACTTAAAATAGTCAGACGAATTAAGTTATTGAAAACACCTGGAAATTCCCAAAGTTTCCAAATGAATTTATTAAAACCTAATTATACAGACACTACAAAATTTGAAAGGCTCTTTACTCGCAATGTAATGTTAACCGGCATAACAGCCTGTAGAATTAACATAATTTAGGTACATAACGTGCATGTAGCTAACAATAAATGACAAGACAACTAATCTAAAACCTTTGTACAATACGATTGTACCAACAAATCAAAATACTATTGTATAATTCAACAAAACACAATCAAATGAAATCGAACGTTTGTTGTTTGACGTTTAATTACGTTTACATAATACTAATTATAGATAACACATGAGCTTATGATAGAAAGCAGCTTTATTTAGCATTAGTCAGCGAAAATGTACGGCATACTACAAAAACATATAAATTCGTTAAGGCACTGTTAAAATTACCAATCAGGAAGCCTTTTAAGCAGCCAAAAATCAAAACTGGCCCTTCTCAAAGGCACGCAATTACTCCTAATAAGAAATATTGTTTTAATCCAATTATTAGTAATTTTCAGCAAATGATTTAATTGACAAGGCAATTAAGAAATGAAATAATAAATTGATCTTTTTATATACAATTCATGTTACAAGAAAAAACGTTAACTTCGGCTGCACCGAAGTTAATATACCCTTCAGAGGTGCATTTCCTTTGTAATAGTTTATGGTGATCATGTTCTAGCTTCGACAAGTGGTTTCCAGGATTTAAAAGCGGCCGCTCAAAATGTTTGAAGATGAAGAACTGGAATATTATTCGACGAAGAGTTCACAGAACCTTTTGGAGTCCCTCAAACAAAGATTTCAAAACACTCGAGAGCAAGGAAATTAAGCTTGGAAAGGAAATTGGGTGCCATTTGCAATGAAGCTGAGCGACGTTGACAGTTGAAATGATAAATTGATCTTTTTTATACATAATTCCTGTTACAAGAAGAAATTAAAAACAATTAAAAACGTTAACTTCGGCTGCACCGAAGCTAATATATCCTTCACAGGTGTATTTCTTTTAATGTGTGTTCAGTTTGTATGGAAGCTATATGCTATAGTAATCCGATCTGAACAATTTTTTCGGAGATTATATTGTTATCTTAAGTAATAAGTAATCCATAAGTAATCCATGTCAAATTTGTGAAGATACCACGTCAAAAGCGAAAGTTTTCCATACAACCCCTTGATACCGATCGTTCGGTTTGTATGGCAGCTATATGCTATAGTAAGCCGATCTGAACAATTTCTTCGTATATTACATTATTATCTTAGAAAATAATCTGTGCCAACTTTTGTGAAGATACATTGTCAAATGTGAAAGTTTTCTATACAAGAACTTGATTTCGTTCGTTCGGTTTGTATGGCAGTTATAAGTTATAGTAGTCCGATATCGGCAGTTCCGACAAATGAGCAGCTTCTTGAAGAGAAAATGACGTTTGCAAAATGTCAAAACGATACCTTAAAAACTGAGGGACTAGTTCGTATGTATACAGACGGACAGATAGACGGAGAGACAGACCGACGAACATGGGTAAATCGACTCAGCTCAACATACTAATCATTTATATAGTATATAGTATATACTTTATAGGGTCTCCGACGCTTAATTCTGCGCGTTAAAAAATTCGTTTATATCCTGTTCAGGGTATAAAATGTGAGTGCGCTCTAATACAATACAACAATAAACATGTATAATGAAAATCTCTAAGAGAATATGAATGTGGCAACCTTAAGCTTCTTACAAATTTATAAATTTTCTGTTTCTCGGGTCACCTGCTTTGTCAGCATTCGCGCATCTCATTTGAAAATTTTAACTTTTTCCCTTTCTGCTCAACAAATTGAATTTGTTTAAAAATCTTTGCATCTGCTTATTGATTTAATCGAGCGGTTCATAATTGATTGCCCATATTAAACACAACATAAAGCTAAATCCAACTGCAATGAAAAAAGGAAAAAAAATCAACATTAATAATCATTATGCTAATGTGAAATCGACTGAATTAATTCGAATGCCAAAAAGAAAAAAATGCAAATTGCGAAAATCAAAACGAAGAAGTCACTTGTGAATCGAAATTACGCTAGAAATGAGGGGAAAGTGTGCGAGGCAAGCAAAAACGACAGACAAATTTGGATTTTTTTTTTGCTAAAATTTGCCACCACACAAGCACCGCAAAACGATGTGGGCCTTGAGAGTGGCGCGGTGCGCCACAGATTGCCGACTCAGCGCCAAGCAGGCCTGACGCCGCCAACTCACCAGCAGTCTGTGCCTAAAACATTGCCGAAGGTCGAATTGCCGAGCTATTATGGCTGACTTGCTTCGTTAAATTGATAGGCCATCTAGCTGCTAGTGCTGGCTGTTGGGGCAAATGCGACTTGTTGGCTGCGGCAAGGAATGATTCCGATTTCGGCCTAAAGTGTTTTACGCGAAATAATTTGCAAATGTGTTATCAGCTGATGAAATCCACATAAATTTGCGAACGCTTGCATGCTTTCGGCGTACACACAGCGTGACATTCAGAGCAATATAGTAGCTGCGAACCACGAGCGCGTTATTTAACGTGCACTGAATTGAAGTCTGCTTTTGGGCGCGTATAATACTTCGTCTCGAAAATTATTTATTACGCTGTCTATATGTATGTGAGGATTTCAATAAACGAGTACATTTAGTTGAAGGGCTATCCTTTGTCACACACACAAGATCACACACACACATGGCTGGGAATATTGACTAGCAGTGCTTTGGATTTGGCGCAAAAAGAACAAAGCAATGCGCTAAGAATTCAAGCGGAGTTCGAAAAAGTGGCGCGTGTAACCACGGCGGGAATAAATCAAAAATTTAATGAGCTATAAAAATAGCAATTTTAAGGCGAGAATAAAATAGAAATTCTGTGATGTGAATAAAGTCACCGGCAACCAGCCTTTGCTGAGGCGGCAAACCAAAAAGCCGACAGGATATGAGTAAATCGCCTAAGTGCGCTGCAAGGAGTATGTACGTGCGTATATTTATGTGCTGGCGTGTTCGTGTATGCCTGCTGAGCGGCTTTGGAGTTGGTGTTGTTATATGAAATCGTTTAAGCGCTCGCTGTGCCGCTTCGACTCTCCGGCGCATAAACTATGCATGCAGAAATCTTCTGGATTTTGGCGCAAAGAAAATGGCGCAGAGCACGCGTATGCAATTTTTTGGCATTGTCGAGATTCGCCTGCTGCTTGTGTGGGTTAGCTACTTAAATTCTATTTTGCAGAAGAATGGCAAAATGAGAAAATAATAATAACAATAATAATGGCTAAAAGAAAGCTTCGAACGCGCGGCAAAGGCAGCCGGCTGCCATCGTCGGATATGCAAAGCAGCGCACACAGTGAGCCCTTTTCGCAAATGCGCCAGACATAAATAATAGCGATAATTAGAATTACAAAGCGATGGTGCGCATTTTATGGTTGGGAAATGATTTAAGATAATGGAATTGCAAGCAACGAAATGGCATCACGTGTTTAACGAAAAACAAAATATTATTAAAATTGCCATACTATGGGGCACTGAACGCAGTGCTATAGTTATACTCATTTCCCAGACTTTTCAGCAATGAGTTTAGCATACGTAGTGTCCTTCCATGGGGTCCACTTCAGAGCAGGCATGCTGCAGGTGGACTGAAAAGACGAGAAGTCCGTTACCTGGCTGCGGAAGATAGCTCCCAAGAAAGGCCCCGCCCTCCGCGCAAAAATAGGAGAAGACATCACGTCCACGCATAGCGTGACGGCGTTTCTCCCAAGGTGCGCAGGCAAGCCATACGAGTATGCTCACGGATATCAGAATGAGTGCCTTAGCAGCTCGATTTTGCGTGCACTCAGGAGCAAAGTGGAGGGCTCCGGATGGAAAGTAAACCTCTGTACGAGTAGTATGAATACATCCGGGGAGCAAGATTCCGCCTAAACTATATCATGAGGTCTTATGAACCTAAAATGGCCACCGAGAGCGAAGTAACTGAGCAGAAGCTGGCAGGTGAGGTTGGCACTCATTCCCCCGCTAGCACGTCAAAGCAGGCTGCGACTGCTGCGACGGGAGCTAGCCTCCATACAGGAACTTCTAGAGGGACTCGGGGACGCAATGGGTGGGAGAGCGGCCGACGCCCTGATCCTAGGAAAGGGATAGCAAACTGGGATAACTTCCGGGATACGCTAAGAAAGAATGTGAGCGGGGTAGGGGAGTTTAATAGATGTGTTACGTGCATCATAGACGCGTACCACTGCAGTTGCCTCCCAAAAGGCGGCCAAGCAGACTCTCAGATTTTAGGAAAAAGGTACGTAAGCTCTTCAATAAGGCGAAACGTATGGGGATCTGAGGTATATAGAAAATGCAAGTTAACCTCACATAACAAGGCTATGAGGTATGCAAAACAAGCAAGCTTTAGGAAGTTCTGTGAAAATCTACATCAGAAGCAGCTAGTCTACAGAAACCTCTGGCCATCTTGAATCTCTCTCTGTATAAAACCGATCCCATAACTTTTAAGAAAATTGCCGTTAAATATTAGAAATTGATTGTGCTAAATCAAAGAATAAATAGAAACTTCATATGATCAGACAAAACAACGGCAATATTTCTCAGACACGTTATTTGCTATAAACAACCTACAAGTCGAATCAGGATTACATAATTATAAAAAAAAAAAGAACTGAACGTCTATACTCATATCCTATATTTTTTCCGATATTGGCTGTTCCGGAACAAGTTCGTGTAATACAAATGGACACAAAGACAAACATGCGAATATAGCTGAATCGACTCAGTGGGTCACGCTGATCTTTCTGATTCATATACCTTCATTTCTTTCAGCTTATTACAAACTTATTGGTATAAATATGTTAATCACACACTAGACTAAGTCATGACTGAACCTATCGAATCTGATATTCGCATGAAAAACTTTCTTTGAAGTTACGATTTCTCAACAATTCCTTTAAATACGCTGGGCCTATTCATAACCGCAGACGGTCATTAGGCCCAAGTAGTGAGAATAGACTCGAATTTATAGCCGGTCACAAACTATTACCTCAGTAATATTTTCGTTATAAATATTTTACACAACTAGAACAAAAGCAACAACGCTATAATTTAATATAATTCAGGTAGAACACACATACTACAATATGCTACCACAATGTGGGTTCGAGTCTGTGCTAAATATGTAATTTTTGTCTTAACTATGCTAATATCTACCATAAATCAATCAAATACGTCTCATGGCGATATACAAGGTCTGTCACAAAAGAAACAGAACTTTTTAAATATAACTGTTTCTGGTGGCGCCACCTATTGGCGGGTATATGAAATAAAAATTTGGATCTCTTGTTGACATTTCGGGAAATTTTTAAGACAATTGAATAACTACAATCGATGTTATCGATCAAAAAGTGACAGCAGCTTTTGGTCATCGGTCGTAAAATGCATTTTGAACAAAGAGCAAATATTAAATTTTGCTTTAAACTTGGGAAAACGTTTACTGAAACATTTCAAATGATGAAAAAAGTTTATGGTGATCAGTGCCTATCCCGTAGTAATGTGTAAGAGTGATTTAAGCGATTCCAAGAAAGTCGTGACGATCAGAAGGCGGTCATCTTCAGATGTCAAAAATAAAGACAATGCTGATTTGTTTTTACGATTTACGAGGGTATTGTACACCGAGAGTTAGTCCCACCTGGCCAAACGATTAACGCTGTGTTTTACGTTGCTGTTATGAAGCGTCTTTTGTCACGAATTCATCGTGCTCCACCACAATGAGACAGGGTCCTGGCGCCTGTTGCACGATAATGCGCCGTGTCATTGGTCGACGCTTGTCATTAATCACTCACCCTACTCACCTGATCTGGCACCCTGTGATTTTTACCTATTTGGAAAACTTCATTTGCCCTGGTTTGAGGACATTTCAGCTATCCAAAAGGCGACGACCGATATTCTCAAGAGCATTCCGAAAAATGACCTTAAACACTCATTTGAAATGCTAATTGACCGGGCTAAACGCTGTATCGAAGTACAAGGAAACTACTTTGAATAAAAAAATATAACTTTTGAAAAATATTAATTTTTTGTGTTTTTGTTTTAACAGTCCTGTTTCTTTTGCGACAGACCTTGTATATAAATGTCATAAGGTACACTGATCAACTGAACAATTGAAAATCCTGTACCTTGTATAGAGGTCTGTAATGCATTCTAGAAATCAAGCCCTGTAGATATTTTTACAAAATTTGGAGGTACGAGTATGGAGTCTTACTATTTTTTATTGATTGGAACAGCAACACTTGACCATAATTAATACTTTATAGTATTCACATAGAACTTTAGTAATAAAAGTAAGACCCCTGGCAATAATATTTGTGGAACTTTATGATTCGGCAATGAGATTGGGTTGTGGGCTATATTGCCTGGGTTTGAAACAAGGATGTGTGAGAGAAAACGGAAAATCTCATTTACGTTTAGAAAACATAGCGGATATGCACTGACCTCAACTTATTCTTGAAACAAATTGCAAAATGGAAAAGCTAATGAAAAACATTTAGAGGAAAACAGAATGGCAGATACACCGTGAAGAGCTAAAGTGGTGGGTGAGTGATGGCAAAAAATATTAAAAAATTTGAATTTTGAACTGCTGCTTACAACACTGTACGTCAAGCATGCCACATAGCAAATATATGTGCACTTGTAATTATTTTGAACGAACAACCAGGAAAATAAGTTTGTTTTTGTAGCAGAAGCAATCTGAATTCACCAGCATGCTCGCATACATTTTGCATGTTTTCATTCCAGCCGCCTGTAAGGGAGTGCATGTTGTAAATTATGCAGAAATATGGCAACACAGGCAGCAGAAACCGCAACATAGCACGGCACCGCACAGCGCGGCAGAAGGCAATGCCACTGGCGTTGGTTGATTCGTTTCTGCACAGCGAATGCGGATACTGAAGACCGCAGAGAGATACACACACACACACACACTTATGCATATTTACCCATACACACACACACACACTTAGTCAGCGCCATATTCCACGGATTGCTGGTGATTTTTGCAATGCCTTTGGTAACAACAACAACCAACAATTCTGTGCTAAAACAAAGCAACACTTGCCATTCTCATTGTTGTTGTGGGCGGAAATAAATTTCATTGTGAACGTAAATAAAAAGTTAAAAAGAAAATTCTACAAAAGAAGCGCAGCAAAAAGTATGCTGAACACTGTAAAAGTGGAAGCGAAAACATTATTTGAAAGTAGTCAGCAAAATTACATAAGCTCTTTTATGTGCTACGCCAGTGTATTATTTCTTTTGGCTTTCTTATGGAAAATTAGATTTGGAAATTGCAACGCGAGCGGAAAATTTGTATTCAATGCATTAAATATACGAAATGTAATTCATGATGAATAATGAGGCGGAATGTGCTGAAATGGCGAAAAGGCAGTGCCCCACAGATTTTTAAGACTAATGTACGTATGTACATATATGTTGGTGTACAAATGAATGTGGATATGTGCATTGGAGTTTATGGGTGGTGTAGCGGCTGTAGGGGTGTCAAAAATAACTCTGTCTAGCCAGTTACCGGGAGATGGTGTCGAAAGACTTCCATATCACAAGTAAAGCTAAGCAATGACTTAGGTTTGTACTGGAAATTTTATCCACACCTATTATGTGTGACTACTAGCGTAAGTATAGTAGATGTTAGGCAACGAGCAACAATTCAAGAGCAAGTGGGTGCCAGTCACTATTTCTGGTGCTTATATTACCAACATATGTATGTAGTTTGTGTTCGTTTGCGGAAAGTCAAACTCAGGCAACTTCTCAAAGCCGGTTGCCTACAGTTGAATGCGTGTTTCATTGTTCATTCGTCGGAACCACCAATATCGGATCACTATAGCACACAGCTGTAATAAAATCTGAACTATAAAATTATGTCCTTCTATTGATATAGAACACGCAGTTAAGAAAACATAGCAGCAGGAGCTGAAAGTGTACACGAAGACCGTAGAAAGTCGGTTCGGCGCCGCGGCCTTCGTCGAGATCATAAATTTAAGCCGTACCAAATAGAGCTTGTGCAAGAACTGAAGCCGCTCGACCTCCCCAAATGATATCGCTACGTTTGTTTTTGAACAAAATTTTGTTCAGCGATCAGATCCGTTTATGGCTCAATGGTTATGTAAACCAGCAAAATTGCCAATTTGGGATGAAGAGCAACCTGAAGAGATTCAAGAGCTTCCATCTCATTCAGAAAGAACGGTTTGGTTTGTGGGGCGGTGAAATCATTGGCCCATACTCCTTCAAAAATTATGCCGGTGAGAATGTAACTGTCACTGGCGACCGTTATCACGTCACGATAACCGTCTATTTGATGCTTGAAATTGAAGCTCGTGATTTCGGTGACATTTGGTTTTAACAAGACGGCGCCACTGCCAACACATCATATCAATCAATGAATTTATTGAGGAAACACTTCAGTGAGCAGATAATTTCAAGGTTTGGGCCGGTCGATTGGCCACCAAGATCGTGTGATATCACTCCGTTAGACTTTTGCCTGTAGTGATATGGAAAATGTCTGAAATTTATACGGGCAATCCCGCTTCGATTCAGGCCTTGAAGCAGACTCTTCGAAGGAGTGATCGAAAATTTTACTCAACGTATGGATCATTTGAGCTGTTGAAAGAGATAATCTTCAAAACATAAATGCCAAAGAATGTTCTTTCGTATGATAATAAATAATCCCCATTAAATTTGAAGTTTCTGTGTTTTTTCTTTAAAAAAGTAGGTAACCTCGAAATGGATCACCCTATATTTAAAATTTCTTTTTATTAAAGGGCACACCTAGTGTGAAATTTTGCGAAGTTTTATGTCCGAATATATGGATGGTCAGGTTCATTAGATTGTTTTTCAACTCTTTTCTCGAAACAATATCTATAGAACTTGCTTGAGGCATATGATCCGTTCACTTCCCAATCAGATTCTGCATGTTCTGTATATACATGTACGTAATTGTCCATACGGTGTTTTGATCTGATCAGGCAAGCCAAAAACGACAATAATATTGGGTAATAGGACGCCACTATTTAAGCTATTTAGAAACTCTTCGACTAATATTTCATTTTTTTTTTTAAGTTTTAATCCACGGATAAGGTCGGAATCACAGCAGCGGACCTTTTTTTTTAGCGCCGTCATATAACGGGTTGTCAAAAAAGTCTTGCGGTATTTTTATAAATTTTTTTTTTTTATTGAAATTGAAATGAATTTTTGATGACTCATGCTCAGCTCTTGACCGATGCTGCGGCTGCTACTATGCCGGTCTCTTTCGACCAATTCAGCATTTTATCGCAATTTTCGACGACAGGCCTTACGGAGCGTGGCGCATCTTCGACCACCTCTACACCAGAACGAAAACGTTGAAACCATCGTTGTGCGGTGGAAATGGAAACTGTTTCGGGTCCATAAACTGCACAAATTTTATTGGAGGCTTGAGATGCATTTTTGCCTTTATCGTAGTAGTGCTGTAAAATATGCCGTATTTTCTCTTTATTTTGCTCCATATTTGCGACGCTATAAACGCGTGAAATGAGCTTTCCAAAAACGTATAGCATGACCCGATGCAACGAATAAAACTAGAACTAGCCAACTAGCGAAAATACCGCAAGACTTTTTTGACAAACCATTACTATACGCTATACTCGAAAAATATTTATTTATTTTTTTTCTTCAAAAACTAGCTATTCTTAAAATATTTGTAAAGCTAAAAAATAATTTTTTTTTAATTCCTAAAAATCGCCTTGTTTTAGGTTGCCATACTAGGTGTGTGCCATAATCAAGGTCTCTATCATAGTAATTTTTTCAAGCACTTATAACATGTTATAAAGACAATTAACACAAAACACTGCAATTTTTTTGAAAACCACTGCATACATATTATAAACATATTTTATTTAATTTGTAAGTATATTTATATTATTTTAGCATTTTATTATTTCTTAGTAATACTTTAAATCTTTAATCCACACACTTAACTCTCCCATCGCACACACCATTATAGCTTATATTGACGCACACACACGCTCGCTTCTGCGCATAGGAACGCGCGCAAATTACCAATTTTCTTATTGCCAGCCGTAAAAGTTATCGCCTTGTTGATTGGCAAGCACACGAAAAATTAACGACCTGCTTCCTCTCTCCTCTACATATGTATATATACAAAAGTGGAAAAGAAAATGAAATGCCCTCTATTTTAATGGACACGATTATGCTGAATTATTTCCAGCATTTTAAGAATCTTAGATTGCGCTTGTTAGCACGCGGTCGGCTCTACGAATCGTTGGTATTATTTTCCGTGTTTCTCACATTTGTAGGCCGTTTTCTAACGGCCAAAACAGCACGCGCGGGCATTCACATGCACACACGTTTACGCATACACGCAGGGCATCCGCTCATAGGCCATAAAAACGTTGCAAAAACGGCTCAAGTAGCCTTTGCCTCTTCGTCGATTTCAAAGCTGCTTTTGACAGCACGAAAAGGAGCTGCCTTTATGCCGCTATGTCTGAATTTAATATCCCCTGAAAACTAATACGGCTGTGTAAGCTGACGTTGAGTAACTACAAAAGCTCCGTCAGGATCGGGAAGGACCTCTCCGAGCCGTTCGATACCAAACGAGGTTTCAGACAAGGCGACTCCCTATTATGTGACTTCTTCAATCTACTCTTGGAGAAACTAATTCGAGCTGCAGAGCTGAATCAAAAAGGTACCATCTTCTATAAGAGTGTACAGCTGCTGACGTTTGCCGATGAAATTGATATTAGCGGCCTCAACAACCGCGATGCTAACATTCTGATTTCTTCAGAATGGATAAGGAAACGAAACAAATAGATCTGGTGGTGAACAAGATCAAGACGAAATATCTCCTGTCAGCAAACCAACAGTCGTCGCACTTGCGACTTGGCACTTTACTTGAGAAGTAAAGTTCTCTCTCGACGAACAAAAGCCAAACTCTACAAGTCCTTCAACATTCCCGTCCTGTTATATGATACGGAGGGTACAATGAGATCATCTGATGAGTCGTCCTTTGGGCATTGCCCACGGCGAATATCACATTCGATGTAACGATAAGATGTACGAGATATACGACCACATTGATATACAAGGTGCTTTCCAAAGGAAAACAGGACTTTTTAAATATAGCGTCCCGTGGTGGCGACATCTGTATGTCGTTAGAATCTGCTATCCTTACCGATTGTCCAGTGAGAATTTCATAACATTTCATGAACTGGAAGTGAAGTTATTGCTTTTTAAGTGTCAGTATGTTTGTGTTATCGGTGCGAAAATGAGCTTCGAACAAAGAGCCAACATTAAATTTTGTTTTTAAAATTGGTTAAACTTTTACCGAAACGTTTTAATTGATGATACAAGATTAGGGCGATGATTGCCTATTCCGTAGCAGAGTGCACGAGTGGTTTCAACGTTTTCAAAGTGATCATGAGAACATAAATGATAATCAACAGGTGGGTCAATCAAAATCCGTGATCCCCGCAAATTCCATCGAAACTGTGCGTGAATTCATCAAAAATCAGCCGAAATCATTATTGAAATTCATGGAAATTCTTCTTCTGTTTTTTTTTAAGTCCTGTGTACTTTGGAACGCATTGTAGCGAATGTCAAGTAATTTTCGAGAATATCATAACGTAGTCTTATTGTAAATGTTTGACTTTCAATGCAATCTTTAACCATTACTTAAATATATATGTATGTATGTGACTTATTTCCAACGAGCCATTACACCTTTTGATTCAATATCGCGCTTATTAACCTCATTAACCACTGATTACTTAAGGCCGAAGCGAACAACGTAAGGAACTGTTGGCAGATGAAAAGAAATGCAAATTATTTGCAAACAGTGGAGACAAAACGATTTGCATATTGCCCAGATATATAAAGTTTCTTGTATAAACAAATATATATATATATATATATATATGTAATTGTGGGTAACATTACATCCAAGAGACAGATAGACAGACTAATAATGAACCCAGTGCAATTCATCTCGACGGATTCAACCGTACCAAGGCACTTAAGTGGTCGCGCATGATAAATGTGATAATTACAGAGGCGTGCAAGAAATATGCATTCGAAAAACAAAAATGGAAAAACGAGAAGAAATCCACATTGTATAAGTGCACAGCTGCGAATCATTATTTCGGACATTAAATAAATAATATAACTTTTTGTTACGAATATTATCTCCTGCTTTGTGTGCGCAAATGTGAGGGCGATATGTTATTGTTTAAATTTTTATGCTACAACAAACCGAAATCCCCCCGCCACCCGCTATAAACCGTGAAAGCAACGCTGAACGGTGAAAAAAGCCATAAAAATTTCCCACCAAAAAAAACTTGGAGCGTGCTGCTGTTTAATTTTTTCGAAAGTAGGGCGCGGCAGCGGTGAAAACATTTTCATTTTCATTACGGCATTTCAACAATTCGCTGCGAGAATTAATTACCATATTTATCATTGAGACAATAACGCGCCACCGGACAGGCGGAAAAGACTGGAAAATAATTGTGTGCGCATTGTTGAGGGCACAGCTGTGTATGTGTGTGGGACTGGGTCCACTTTGTTTATGTGGTGCTTCTGGGGGAAGAGTTGTGTGCGAATAAATTGGCGTGACGTGGCGTGGCATTGCTTGGCTTGGCTCACTTGGCGTGAATGGTCACGCCATAAACGAAGGATTTACGAGAAAGCCACCAACTACAGCAATAATGACGACAATGATCACGTCAAAGAACACGAATGGCGACCGCAAACGTGAAAACCCCATTACGACTGCAATAACAATAAAGTCGGTGGTGGAAGACAACAAAAACAGCTGCGATAATAATAAAAAGGTTGGCTTGGCAGAACAACGTGAAAAATTACTTATCGCAACAATTGCATAAAAACCCCAACAAACTGCAACAATAATTGCAATCATTATATGCGAGCTCAAGTGTTGCAAATGCGATGGCGCATCACAAGGAAAAAGATAACAGAATAAGAAACGGAAGGCCACAGGTTAAGTTGCATGAAAGCTTCAAGTAGTATGGTACACCATTCGAAATTGTAAGAACAACATTGTCACCACTAAGTAGCAGTTAGTCTAGATAATTAATGATTATATGAGCAAATGCTTTAATATTTTCCCACAAGTACTCCACTTATTAAGCAAGTTAATTTGTAGAAGTAAAGCGAAAAGAAAGTTGGAGTCATGTGTTGAAGTTCACGCAAGTGAGAAAAGTGCTCTGAGCGGCATTTACTTGGGAGTGGCCAGAAACGATTCTGTGATATGGCTCAAGCAGCTCACGACTTCTGGTCTTAGACCAAGTATACTCTGGGTAGCCAAAAAACATACGCTTGAAGGCTAGCTAAAGTGAGGTTGTGGGCTGGGGACGCGTGTCATAAAAAACCCCTTCCATAAAAGAAATAAGGAAACCGAAAACCAAAACAGCAGGGAATAAGAAATGATCTCTGACCTATTCATTTTCATAACTGCTTTGCTGATAGAAATTTCGTTACATTTCCTCTTCGGAGAATCCTGTGAAGTGTTAGAAAAAATCGGATGGCTTCATCGGGCCTAACTTTGCGTGGAAAGTTTGCCGACCCATAAATTTTCCTAAATAGCCTAAAATCATGCACTTTAACGCCTCAAGTTTTTTTTTTTTGCACTGAAACATCGAAAATTGACGTAAACAAGTGGAGATATGCAGACGGCGCCATGGCCATCATTTGGCCGACATTTTCTTCACATCATAAATAGCATAACATTATCTGCATAACCAAAACAAATGAAAAAAAAAACAAAATAGAACCCATTTTTACCGAATTAAAAACAATCAAATTTCATTTCATTTATCATAGATCCATAACAAGGGTTTCACTTAAGCCAACACAGTTAATTGCCTCGAAATCTGCATGTCAAAAAGCGTATGCAGTAGATTACCAAATTGTTACGAAATTTTAGAACAAAATTTCTAGAGTTACACATAACTACAATAGAAATGCCTAAAAGATAGATGTCCTCCTAAGAATTTCACGACCCTTTTTTAATGTATACTCTGAACAGTGTATACTAAATTTGCCACGAAATTTGTAGCAGCCGGAAGGAAACGTCGGGAACCTCACTAAGTATATACATAATAGCAAACTGACCGATCGAAATCTTTAAACAGAAAGTTTTTGTATGGAAAGCTCTTTTATATGCCAAGATATTCTCACGAAATTTGGAATGTATTATTTTGCAAGCCAGCGCTACAACTTGCGAACAAATTGTTCAGATCGGACCAAACTATTGAGTAGTCGAAAAACTCTTTTCGTATTTTGTCAATAGATGTCATTGCAGTCGTATCTCTCCAGCGCCAGCAATCAAATTGTGTTATACCCTATCGTGTTGCAAAGGTGAGATTTTAAGCTTCATTTAACCGAAAAAAGTAGTAGTAAGGAAGTAGAAAAAAGTTACACCTTTTCAAAAATGATTTAAAATAATGAAGAAATTCGCTATATTTTGAAATTTTCGTATAAAAAAGGCAAGAATGCCACGCAAGCCACCAATGATTTTTATGAAGTTTACGGAGACGATGTTGTATCAGTTCGTGTAGCACAATAATAGTTCGGTCGCTCCCGTTCTTGAAATTGCGATGTGAAATATGCACCTTGCACTGGTCGACCTATCGTTGAAAAAGTCAATAAAATTATGAAAAAGATTGACCAGAACCGTCATAGAAACAGCCATGCCATCGCTTAACATTCGTTATCAAACGGTTTTGAACCATTAAAAAAAGGCTGGCTACAAAAGGAAGCTCGATATTTGGGTACGACATGAATTGTCTTTGAAAAATTTAATGGACCGAATTAATATCTGTAATTCTTTGCTGAAACGAAATGAAATCGAACCAATTCTAAAGCGAATGGAGACGAAAAGTGGATCAAATACGACAATAATGTGCCAAAAAGAACATGGTCCAAGCGTGGTGAAGCTCAACAAATGGTCGCAAAGCCAGTGTTTGGTGGGATTGGAAAAGAATCATTCACTATGAGCTGATCCGGCCTGGTCGAACGATTGACTCTACATTTTACACTGTCAACAACTGCTGATATTGAAGCTAGCAATCGAAAAAAACGGCCAGAACTGATCAACAGAAAAGGCTTCGTCGTCCATCAGGATATCGCTAGACCACCATAGAAATCAGAAAGATTTACACTGATGGAATAATGTCTCTTGCAGAAACATGGCAAAAAGTGGTCGACCAAAATGGCACATATTTGGTTCATTAAAGTTCATTATATATCGGGTGATTTTTTAAGAGCTTGATAACTTTTTTTTTAAAAAAAACGCATAAAATTTGCAAAATCTCATCGGTTCTTTATTTGAAACGTTAGATTGGTTCATGACATTTACTTTTTGAAGATAATTTCATTTTAAATGTTGACCGCGGCTGCGTCTTGGGTGGTCCATTCGGAAAGTCCAATTTTGGGCAACTTTTTCGAGCATTTCGGCCGGAATAGCCCGAATTTCTTCGGAAATGTTGTCTTCCAAAGCTGGAATAGTTGCTGGCTTATTTCTGTAGACTTTAGACTTGACGTAGCCCCACAAAAAATAGTCTAAAGGCGTTAAATCGCATGATCTTGGTGGCCAACTTACGGGTCCATTTCTTGAGATGAATTGTTCTCCGAAGTTTTCCCTCAAAATGGCCATAGAATCGCGAGCTGTGTGGCATGTAGCGCCATCTTGTTGAAACCACATGTCAACCAAGTTCAGTTCTTCCATTTTTGGCAACAAAAGTTTGTTAGCATCGAACGATAGCGATCGCCATTCACCGTAACGTTGCGTCCAACAGCATCTTTGAAAAAATACGGTCCAATGATTCCACCAGCGTACAAACCACACCAAACAGTGCATTTTTCGGGATGCATGGGCAGTTCTTGAACGGCTTCTGGTTGCTCTTCACCCCAAATGCGGCAATTTTGCTTATTTACGTAGCCATTCAACCAGAAATGAGCCTCATCGCTGAACAAAATTTGTCGATAAAAAAGCGGATTTTCTGCCAACTTTTCTAGGGCCCATTCACTGAAAATTTCTTGATTGGACTTTCCGAATGGACCACCTAAGACGCAGCCGCGGTCAACATTTAAATGAAATTATCTTCAAAAAGTAAATGTCATAAACCAATCTAACGTTTCAAATAAAGAACCGATGAGATTTTGCAAATTTTATGCGTTTTTTTTTTTAAAAAAAGTTATCAAGCTCTTAAAAAATCACCCGATATAAAACAAAAAATAAGTTAAAGTTTGATTAGAAGTACGAAAAGACTTTTTCGACTTCCTAATATAAAGCTGATATTCAAACCGACTGATCAAAATCAAGATATATCTTTTGACGATTCTTTATATTAAACATCTTGGCTATAAAGACCCAGCCAATTGGTATGCCGTTACGTTGTGATGTTAAGTTGTTATAAGAAATACACATGTAAAAGGTACATAATGTTTTTTTCTTGTTTTATATAATTAAGGACTTCAATATTTAAATGCAGTAAAATCTCAAAATTCCGGAACGGTTAAAAGCGCGTCCCACATAATTAATTATACAGATGGGTCCTCAAACAGTTCGTACTGTCAAATAAAACAATGGTTTAGAGTGCGAGAAATAAAACGCTAAGCTGACTAGTGCTTTGTAGACACATAAGTTTTAGTCATAATTCTGGCATCATAATGTAATATGATAGATTTGATATGTAGAACTTCTTGTGGATAAACCATAGAAAATAATCTCACTTCAGGTTTCACAAATACTAAGGAACTGATTTAGATATTCTAGCAACTTCATCTATATAAATTCAAAAATATATTTTCACTGCACACAATTTCATCGCACACACTCTCAGATAACTTCACTGGTCGTTATGTATATACGTATTTCAACATATTGCGCAACAATGTTTCATTAACTTAGCCACTTACCGTCATTGCCTCGCTCCAAGTACATTTTGTCCGCATGTGGGCCACTTCTGTGCGCACCAGTGCCATCCACTCCAACATTACGGCCGCCGGCGCCTGACAGCACGCCGCCATTATCCATCACAGTCACGCCATGTTTTATCACCTCCGAGTATTTGCCACTACCTACGCCACCACCACCACCACCTTTTCCTTCAACTACATCACCATTCGCATTCTTCTTCTGCAAATGATGTTTATAACTACCTACTGTATCATCCAGGCCGAGCACCACATCAGTGCCACCGGTCACCGTAGTCGTCGTCGTATGCTGACCATCCATGCCGGGCGTCAATTGGTCTGCGCCATCAAGATGATGATGATGATGCCGATGACTTGTGGGACTCATTGCCTTAAAGCGCTTATAAATGCAGCAAGTGACGAGCGCGAGAAACACGGATACGCCGAGCAGGCCAAGCGCCATCAGTGAAACAACAACGACTAAATTGCCTTGCAACAGCAGCTCGCGCGGACTCGGCCGTTGCACCAACAGATTAATTTGCACTGCATCCTTGCCACCGGCATTCTCCGCAGCGCACGTGTACGTACCTTCATCACTCTTTTCAGCCGCCACAATGGTAAGACGCGATATGAATACATCACGTCCGAACTCCTTCTCCTTCGATTGCTCATCGCGCAGCAGTTCTATATGCAGACGCTGCGCCTGGCCGTTGGCGCAACAACTAGCGCCGCTGTTGGTGGTGACTGTATTAACGCCGTTGCCGGCAATATTACTGGTGGACGAACGATATTGTTGGCGGTTGTAGTCCCAGGTTATGTGTGTATTCGGCGACGCATGCACGCGACACACCAGCGTTACATTCTCCTTCGACGTGCTGATGGAAGCACCGCGTGCCGGAAATATGATGCGTGGTTTACACGCAAAAGCCTCGGGCTGATCTTCGACCCACAACATGCCACGCAGGTGTATGGGGTAATAACAGGCCGTCGGCGGTGTGTAGAGATTGCGTTTCAGCACAAAGTCACGGAATATTTGCAGTTCGCAGGTGCAGTTCCACGGATTCGAATCGAGTGATAGCGCTGTCAGTCGTTTGAGCGATTCGAAAGACTCCTTACGCAGAAAGCTCAGACGATTGCCATCCAAGTAGATCTGCGATAGGAGCGGTACATTGTTGAACGCCTGCTGTCCAATACGCATCAGCCGATTGTGTTTCAGCTCGACCTTATGCAGGTACTTGAGGTTCTGGAAGACACCATCAGAGAGCGTCTCCAAGAGATTACCATTCAGCACAATTGCGCGCACTTTCACCAGTCGCGCAAAGACATTCGCTTGCAGATTACGCAATAAATTATTGGAGAGGTCCACTTCGATCAAGATCTCGAGTTGGGTAAACGTGCGCGGGTCGATTTGTTGCAGCGATGCGTTACGCATGAAGAGCTTGTGTAGATTATGCAAGTCAGCGTTGAGAAAGGCATTCTGCTCCAGTATGGCAACACGATTGAAGGAGAGATCCAGCACCTGCACCTCATTGCTCAGGTTCTCCGGCACGGCGTTCAACGTAAGATTCTTACAATCGGCGGTCTTTTTGCCCGACTGCCATTTACACAGGCAGTCGCCACAGTCCATCAACCAGTCGCCATGCGCTTGCGGCGGCATCGTGCAGCAAAGCACGAAGAGTATGAGGAATCGAGGAACGGTGTACAGCAGCGGCTGTGGAAAGTGTGATGGCGCCGCAACAGTGCGTGTGTGGTGACCACTCCGAGTTGTAGAAAGTTGGTTTACTGTGGGCTTCGCTGTGTGTCTTCGCTCTGCCAAAGTAGTTTCTCTTAGTTTAGCTGCAGCTGCTTCTACCGCAAAGCGCGTCCTTTCCCTTCTCACACGTTCAATACTTGGCTGCCGTTCAATGAATTGCTTGACTTGCTGTGGTTGCTCTCTTTGCTGGCTGTTTTTATTACCTCTTTGCTGGCGATTTATCGCTGCGTCGACTTCGTTTTCGTTGTTGTGTTTACTTTTATTGCTGCATTGTTGTTGTTGCTGTTGTTTTAGTTTTTGGCGTTTATTGCCCTGCAAACGCATTTTTCCTCAGCTTACACATTCGTTTCGATTTTACACTCACGCACAACAACAACTCTTGGTAAGCCCGCAAGTGGTCAGCGACATTTTGCGCTCAGCTGTGGCTAAGTTGTCTAAGCGTCGATATAAGCGCGAATGTTGCATATAACTGTTTTTTTCATTTGTCTTAGGCTGCACACTTTTTAATTGCAACCAACTTCCGGCGGTGTTCACAGCATTTGTTGGCGGCTTTTGTTGCTTTTTTTCGCTTTCTTTTCGCTTTGCTTTTATTGCGCCAGCAAATGCTGTCCATTTACTTCGTTTATAAGTGCGGTTTCTTACGTAATCATTTTTAAGTAGCTGCTTTTATTTTGTTGCTACTATTAACGGTATCTTATTTATGGTCGGACTTACCGTTCATTAATATTTTACTATTGCCAATTCATTTAACGTCTTTCAAGAGTTCAAAGTTAATTGGATGCGCACTGGATTGCTGAAAAGACAATAGAAAACAAAAATAATTATAAAGGAATTTTTAACTAGTTTCCATGTACAAAAATTAAAGTTCCCAAATTATAATAATTAAGCGACTAATTTAATTTTTTTCACCGACCAAAAATTTATAAGTTTCTTTACATTGTCATTTGCGCATTTTTGTTGGCTCTTCTGAAGTGAAAAAAACAACATTTTTTACATACCCAGGAAAGGTCACCCCTAAATTAAGAATCATAATTAGGAATATTTCCATCAGTGCTAATTAATTGAATTCATTAAATTAGCGGGACAGTGTCCTATACACTATAAAATTGTCTATAAACTTTTATGTTAACTCATCATTAGCTTACTGTCCTTGCTAGTCATATTAAGTTAGACGATTTTAAGCCTTTGGGAATCGTAGATACCATTTCATTTCGAAAAACGTTGTATAACTTGTAAGCCAAAGAAACTTCGTATACCACATCAATTTTTTTAACTTTGACAACAATACAAAACCTTCTACCGAATTCTCGTCATGAAAAGTAGTATCATCTCATCATATCACCATTCAGGGTCGATTTTAAACTTGTAGGATCTTCTTTTTATGGAAGAACTTCAAGGCACATTTGTGGGGAGGCCGACCTTACATTAAGACTAAAAAGCGCCGGAAATTGTAATTAAATTTCCCCAATTAATAATATTTCCAAAAAATGTATTTTGCTAAGTTGGCAGGACTGTCCTTAGTTACTATGCCGTATATGAGCGCGACCCGTCAATCAGTTTGGTACAATCAGTCAGTCAATCAGTCAGGTACACCTCAGTAGTGCGTTGCGTTTTTAACAATGAATAAAAACATCGCACATGGAATTTATATCAAATTTTGTATTTCTAACCAAATTTCGTCTGCGGAATCGTTGCGAATGTTGGAAAAGGTAGTCATGCAGTTTTATCGAAAACACAAACCTATGAGTGATACAAAGCCTTCAACGACGGTCGAGAGTTCGTTAAAGACATAACTCGTTTTGGACGACCTCCGACCACTTCAACTGATGAAAATATTAAAAAAGTGAATAAGCCTGATGATTTTCAAGCACAATTAGTTTATGAGTTTAACATGCAAACAAGTCAACCACCATCGTAATGAAGGTAAAAAACGAGCCGAAGAAAAAAAAACAACTCAAAGCAGCATAAAAAATCAAGGTGATGCTCATTGTTTTTCGAGATTACTGGTTTGGTGCATTTGTGAATTTGTTCCGGAAGAACATACGGTCAATAAGGAGTTTTATTTGATCGTATTGTGACGTTTACGTGTTAGCATTCGACGAAAACAAAATAATTCATTGATTTTACGAGTCACAATTGTGACCGAATAAAGCCACAAAGGCAGATAATACTATCGGTCAATTACCGTATTCACCAGATTCGGCTACATGAGATTTTTTCTTGTTCCCCAAACTGAAACTGCTGCTCCGTGGAATCAATTTTCAGTCGATCGAAGAGATAAAACAAAATTCGCTGAAGGAGCTGAAGGCCATTCCAAAAAGTGCCTTTAGAAAGTGTTTCGAGAACTGGAAAAATCGTTGGCATAAGTGCATAACATCTGCTGGGGATTATTTTGAAGGCGACAAAATAAATATTGATGAATAATTAAATATTTTTCGTTTTATTTACAATATCCGGGTACTTTGAGTATTATACATATATCTGGTGGTGAAGTATATTCAGAATTTATAAAGTAATTAACCTTTATTTCTTCCATGTTTGTATTTTATCCAAAACACAGATGTTGTTGTTGTAGCGTCAGGAGAAGGTTCTGGAAATGAGCGTTCACTAAGGCTGGATAATTTAGAAATGGCTGGAGGATTAGTATATTTGGAGGGCATGCATAGAGGTGATTAGTGTGAAGCGGGCACTCCTAGGCCGATTCTGGATAAATAGGAGTTTGATGTGGTATCGAGAACGATGTTGCGCGGTGATCACTATAGTTTAAGGACAAACTTGTCTTTGCAATGGATTGTGATTAAACTCCAAGGACGATATTAATATTTGTCGGTCTGCTGTGGAAATCGTTCAGTACATGACTGAATTTTTTCACGAATGAAGTTTGGTCGGTGAGGTGATATATACAGGCAAGGAATGCTCCAGGAAAGCAATTGCAAGGTTGATTTGTACAAAAACACCAGAACTGACACTGTTGAATAGAAGTTTATTGTGTACTTTACTTGGAAGCATACATGACTCGATATAAAGAGGATACCAAGATAGAACTGATGACTCTCAGAAGACGGGCAGATGGCGTCACAAGGACAACAAACTGAAACAAAATAATATTCGGAAATTTTGGCATGAATGAAACACGAAATAAAATGGAGCATGAGTGAAACAAAATTTTAATATTGACTGGTTTAACTGATCGCAGACCTTTTCATTTATATGTTAAGCGTAATCAATAAGACACAAAATTTTTTTGATACGTTATTTTACACAGGTGACAATATTTTCAAACATTCGTAGACTTTTCATTTTATGTTAAGCCTACAAAATTTTTAAACACACAATATTTTCATTACATTCGAAAATAAGACGTGCTTTTATTAATATACTTTAAAAATGCTTTCCAGTCTCTCCACAGTTAATCGAAAATAACAGTTTAGTAACCGATAAATTTTTTAAATTTGTGAAAGGGTCGATTATATCTTTCAACTATCTCCTTTTGGGTTCTCGGCAACAAAAACAAAGGAAGCAGACAATTTGTAGCTACAGACTGACGTACGAAACGACTTGAAGCATTTTACGTCAAGATCTTAAATTGATTGCGTATAAAATACAGCTTGTGTAAGAACTTCCCAACCGACTTTGCTTCGCTCTATGAGCTCTTGAAAAGTTCCAAAAACCGGTGTTTTCGAGTCAAATTTTGGGCTCCCAATTCTGGCTCAATGGGTATGCAAAGAGGAACCTGAAGTGTTTCAAATGCGGCCAATTACCCATAAAAAACGGTTTGGTGTGGTTTGTAGGCTGGTGGAATCATCGGTCCATATTGCTTCAAAAATGATGCCGTTGAGAACGTAACCGGTAATGCTGACCGTTATCGCACCATGATAACCGTCTACATATTTGATGCCTGAAATTGATGTCGGTGGTCTCAGCAATATTTGGTTTCAACAAGATGCGCCTCTTCCCACACATCGCATTAATTAATGGATTTATTGAGAGAACACTTCCATGAGCAGATAATTTCACGTTTTGGGCCGGTCGATTTACCACCAAGATCTTGTGATATCAAACCGCTAATAATTTTCTGTGAGGATATACAAAGTCTAAGGGTCTATGCGGACAATCCCGCTTCCATTCAGGCCTTGAAGCAAAACATCACACGTGTCATTCGCCAGCTAACAGTCGAAATACTCGAACGAGCCATCGAAAGTTGGACTAAATGGATGGATCATCTGAAACGTAGCCGCAGCCAAAATTTGAAAGAGATAATATTAAAAAAAATGCAAAGGAATGTTCTTTTGAATGATAATAAACATTCTCAATTAAGTTTCTGTGTGTGTTTTTTTTTATATTTTTTTATCAAAATATCAATATCGATAAAAATCTTTCATGCTTCCAAATTTTTCGTAAAGCCTGAAAATGACAAATTTCTTTCCTTTTGCTAAAATAAACTGTCAAATTAGGTTCTAGACTGACTTAACCCCTTAAATGAACTTAAAACTGATAAGCAGCCTGTAATTCTTTCAATTTCTGATAGCCAAATATTTATAATTAGGTCATTGAAGTGAATAAAACCATCAAAATAGGAGATGCAAATAACACTATTTTATCTTACAGCTAAATTTTTTGTTATAAATAATTTAAAAGCATTTCGTCAAAATATTTCAAGAAACTAAGATTTTAAATATATTTGAGAACGAAAGAGTTTCTGAGTTTCGTGAATGAAGCAGGCACTTGTTATAATAAAATTCAAGCTATGCTAATCTTTTTTTTAATGTTTTTTTTATTAAATATTTCCTATTTTTTTTTTTATAAAATGATTTTTTTTTGTAAATTCATTTTTTTTATAAAATAAAACAATTATTGTGTGATCGGGTACTACTTATTTTTCAATTCAATTTCATTTCTCTAAATTTAATTGTGAAGAAGTAAATTTTTCGCCGAGTGCAATAAATTGCATGGCCACACAAATATTTATCGTACAACATTAGCCTCAAACACGCACACACAACTGCTTGAAACGTTATGTAAAAGTCTTAAAAGAAGTTTTTCTGCAAGAAATAACTAAATCAATAACTGCAGCATTCAACTTCAAGCAACAGCATTATGAACAGAACTAACACTGCCTTCACGCCAGTGAGTCATTGCCGAAGATAAATTTTGTTTTATACCCACCTGAGTCTGGGCATGGGTCTGTACGATTTCCATTGACTGTCACAAACACACACCAGCACAGAAGCATAGCACATACAGGCGCAAAACTAAAAATAAACATTGCAAAAATGCTTCGTGGTTAAGTGGTTTGTTGTTGTTGTTATTGCTGCTAAACGAGTATACGCCAGCAATGCGTCTAAGGACACAAACGCAAACACAACAAAAAGAAAGAAGAACACATAAACAGAAGCCGTATTATTTAGCTCTCAACTATTTTCCTACTTTCGCACAACTTTGACTGAACACGCTCTGCTTCTTCTTGCGCAGCACAAATTTGTCCCATAATCGTTGTTTGTATACTTGTTTATATATAGTGGGTATGTCGCTGCCGGTCTTCTTCTTCTTCTATTTTTGCTTCCATTGTCTATTTACGCGCTTGACTGCGTTCCACTCGTAACCTACATACGCGCGCCTTAGCTTTTTGTTTGAACTCGCTGACTGCCACAAGTCGTGTTTGCTTTGCCTGTCGGCGTGCGCTGCTTTGGCTGGTTACTCATACGCCATGGCATGTCTGTCGCACTCTTGTTTGCCTTGTCGGTGCAGTGCAGTTTGCGGTGTTTTGGTGCCGGGCACCGAAGAATACCGGCCAAATGTGCTAGGAGTATTTTCAGTTGTATTTTTCTTTCACTTAGATAATAACACGAGCAACACACGACAGCAGCAAAGCGACGAAAGAGGAGTGTACACCAGCGAGTGCTTTCAACCACGTCGTCAGACACATGTCGTTGCTGTAAGTGTACTTGATTTACAGAAACTTGTAAGAAAAACAGACTTATATTTAGAAATATTTTTTGTCAAGATTCTCGTTTTTCTTTCTGATAATTTCTTTTCTATACTTTTTCACTAATACTTTAACTTTCATAGCTCCTTATTTACGACTGCGTAATTTATTGATTTAATTAATCATTGATAGGTGTCAGTATATTGCATTATTATATGTATACACATACTTGTATAACATATTTACATCTGTGAGCATATACAAGCGACCACATACTATTTATTCAAATACCATTAACATAAAGTGGCCTGCGGCATTTGTTCAACTCCCAAAGGCCCACAAAGCAATTATATTAAAGAAATTAATTGTCTGCTTTATTAGCTACAATAAAGCTTAACTTGAGAGCAGATCTTTATATGCATATGTATGTATGTATATATAGTATAAGCAGCCTTTTCGACAAGTACTTATGAAATAGAAAAAAATTATTTTGTCTTTATGGCATACAGGGTGAACCAACTTTTTGTTTTTAAATGAGCTGGTGGTTACAACTGCGAAACAAGTGCACAAGAGATGCTCCATAGTTTCCCTGGTGCATTGCTCTAGACATTTCCTGCAGTCTTCCTGATCTGTTAATCCATCCTATGCGCAGTAAACAGTTAGTATTCCCATCATGTTCCTACAGTCTTTTCTATCGAGTGCCAATAGGAATTTTGTGTACTTTCGATTTACCGTTTTGAAGTTTCGCACCCAAGTAGCTCGTTCCATGTGGTTTTGAATTTCTTTACCATGCTTCTTCGAGATCGTCTTATAGACAATGCATGGATTTCTTATGGTTGATCAGGTTTTCGGATGTTAACCGTACAACTTGGCAATCTCGTCCTCTATTTCATTGCTTTCGTTGCCTTTGTGGTCTGGCACCCAGTAAAAGTGAAGTTGCTTGCTTCTGGCAACACCTTCCACTGCTTCCCAAGACACTTTTGTTCGATATGCGATAAGAGCCCTGATTGCTGCTTGGCTGTCTACGTAGATGTTGACTTTGGATTTGCCTGCAGGTGCATTAGAGGCCAGCTTTCTTTCCCAGTTGAAAAGTGGGATGATGCAGTCGGTGTTTGCCCAAACGCCATTACCCACCGAGCTATGCCCGAAGGTTCTATATGTAAATTCGCCTCTAACCAGTAGTCGTTCTGCCGATTTTGCTGCGCAGTATTCAGCAAAGAGGCAGGTTTAGTACCAGTTCAAGAGCCGCCGTTGGAGTTGTTCTTAAAACTCCGTAATGCACAGCCCAGCGAGCCTATGGACCCATTCCATTGGCTTCCGGTAGGTGGATTTCCGTACGCCTGTTCACCATACTATTGCACCGTAGAGCAGAATTGATCTAACAATAGCTGTGTAGCACCAGTTCATGAGAGAGGGAGAGAGCGCCCAGGTTGTGCCGAGCATCTTGCTGACTATTCTCACTCTTTCTTCCACGGAGAGCTTCCACAGCAGTTTATTGTCCATGACTACCCCAAGGTACTTGGTGAGAGAAAGAGTTGTATCAAATTTATCTAAGGGAAACTCCATAGAGAAATTTTTTTTTCTCCGTTTTCAAACCCAGACCCAATGCCCAATTCTGGACTGTATTAATAGTGGTGGTTAAGTGGTTCGAAATAATAGCAGTGTTATAACCAGCAAATCAAACGAAGAATAAATAATAATGTATTTGATTTTTTATAGTTCATTATTATTTCATTTAGCTTGCTGATATTCTAACTTGCAATGATTATGGTTTTATAACACGAAGTGCTTCATTAAATAAATAACAAAATGTGTGAAAAAATGTTCAGACAGCTCATAACCTCAACTCCATTTGAAGTAAATCAGTTTTTTGCCAACTTGCTGGTATGCTTGGGGTAGCAGAGGAGCATAGCCGACTCCATTATTTTAACGTACAATTTGGCATACATGTTTCCTTTAAGCGAATATAGCGGACCTGTACCATAGTAAGAGAAACCGTTCCCGTCGGGTCTAAGTAATCAGAACGGATCCCAATTTTTATTCGGCCAAAGACTGTGAACCCGGCAACATGTTCGAAATTACTTCAGGACTTTTTTCCGCCGCTACAACAACATAGTACGAGAATTACCCCTATACTTTGGTATTGTCACCTCCATGTTTTACTGTCTGAGATCTGGGATCAAACGAAGCGTTTTCTGGCTTACATACCTACTCTCGGCCCTCTCAGAAACAACATGAAATTATTTTCGTTTCGTCGGACCACAATTTGTTGCTCAATTTTGCAACTAACCAATGCAAGTGCTTTTCAACGTATTGTGCTCGGCTCTGCACATAGGGTTGAGGTAGTGGGTCCCGTGTCCCTGACGAAGAGTTTTTTTTTTCAAATAACTCAGGAACATGAAAACTTAACTTATATTATAGTTTTTGCTAAACATCAAATGGCTTTTCTGGGGTTAAAACCACAACTTTCGTCAACACTGATTGCCTCTTTTCCTCCGCGTTTTTCGTGATTTGCATTCCATTTTTTGCATTCGCGTTAACATTCCAGTCAAAATCTTTCTAATAATCTGACTATTTGATACTCTTTTCTGGCATAGAAATAATTAAATGACAAGAATCCTTTAAGTGCAAAAATAATTTAAATCAATTTTCACAAGCCACTCCTATTATTTCGAACACAGTTGTATAGCAGCAACAAGGCCTGAAGCGGTGTGGTTACAAAAAAGCTTAATGGGAAGTCAGTATTTTAGCTTCCATCAAGAGTTGTGTAAATGAAGATCTGTTAAAGAAATTATATCTAAAATTCGACCTTTAACTTATTCAGAAATTAATGTTATGTAGGATGTTAGCTGAATAAGGTTCCGAAAGACTTTTATTTGTATTAAAAGTAAAAATTGTCTACACTATAAAAAAGTAAGTTTTCAGACGAAATGGAAGTTTGGAGTATGTTGACGACATCGAATCCTCAGGTTGTATCATTTGTCAGAAATAGATTAAGAAATTTTCTTTTTCAAAACAGGAATGGTTGACAACTGGTCATAGTGACATTATTGAATTTGTGGTAAAATTTTCAAATCCTTAATTATCATCCATTAATCTGTAGTTTATTTAATAATTAATGTACATTAATAGCATTTGTATATATTTATTCAACAGTTAGCATGTCAATCACGTCAGTGTGGAAACTGCATTCTTTACCGCTTTCCGTTATGTCACCAACATTCCTACCGCATTTGCGTGGTAAAGCTCAATTAATGCTTAAATATTTCGGTTCCTACCACAACGCAAATGGCAAAATATTTACTACGAAATTATAAACAGAGTAAAACCACACCATTTGCATGGGGTTAACAACCGAATTTATTTCTCTAACTCATTTATAAAAAGTTTTGCTCTCTTTTATTGAGCCGCGTACTTGTTATTTACCGTCTTTGCGGACACATTACTGCTTGGCAGTCACTCTGTCACTTGTCAAGCTTATTTGGTTTATTCCATTAGATTCTTTGTACTTTGAACAGGATATATTTCATTTGCCACGAAGTTTGTAACACCCGACGGAAGCGTCGGAGAATTCAAAAGTATGGCTACGTCTCTAAGCCCATTCATAAGAAACATGCATTGCTAATGAAACGCGTGATGTTTTGCTCCAAGGCCTGAATCAAAGCGGAATTGTCCGTATAAACTTTAGACTTTACATAGGCACACAGGAAAAAATCTGACGGTGTGATGTGATATGTACTCGATGGCCAATCGGCCGCCTCAAAACGTGAAATTATCTGCTCACCGAAGTATTCTCTCAATAAATCTATTGATTGATAGATTCATCGCCGAAAACGTCGAATTTTATTGGAACTTTTCACATCTTCAACGAATTTGGCATGGGATATTGTCCAATATTCTTCACAAGATATCTTCTTGATATATATTATTGTCCATGGCAGCGCTACAATCTCCGATTCAGATCTGACAACTACTTATTACTGCTGCAATTCAAACGGACTACTCAGAATATACGATAACGATCTTTTTGTACCCTTTTATGCTATAAGAAATGCACTTGTTAGGGGTATAGCTTGGGTTGAGGGAACTTTTTCTCTCGTTTTTCGTTTTATCTCTTACTTAAATTTTTGTTTGTTGTTTATTTCTTACAGTTACTTTAATATGCCTTTTTGTTACATTTGACTCTTGTTCTTCTTGTTTTCTCTACACTTCATCATTTTATATTCCAGCCATTTTTCTATTCACACTTCTTCGCTTCTTACATCATTTTCATTTACCTTACCGCATTTCTTTACCATTTTTTATGCATTTCCTCTTCCGCTCACTCATTAAAACTTTGGCCCGCTGCTTGCAACTTTTGTTGTGTGTGCTTTATGTTGACATTGTTTTATGTACACGCAGTGGGCATGTAGTTGCCTCTTTTGTGCTGCATGCAACAGCAGCGTTTTCACTTTGTTGCCACGAGTTTTGTTTGTGACTTCAAGTTGTTTGCTCTCGCCGTTTTCTTTAGTTCGTGTGTGTGTTGCCACTTTTGTACTCACGAGTGTACATATTTACAGAAATACATGTGCTTTTTCATTACTTAAGTGTTGCTCTATAAACATGTAAACATAAGCTCATACTTACGTGGGTCATAAGATGAAGTAGATGCCCCCACATGCCTAACATGGTGATATTTTCTTCAGACTATCCGGTTGTTTTTTATTTATAGCTTAAAGCTGCCTGGAATGAAAAGTGAATAGGAAACGAATTTTATTTATTAATAATTAAATCAGTAAGGTAGTGCAATTTGTCTGGAGAAAAAAAATGTATAATTCACGTTCATACGTATACCTATATATAAAATAACAAATTCTACCTATATATTTAACATTTTTATTTATTAAGTTTCAAACGAGAAAATCCTCGGAAACTCAAGAATACTGCTATAGTTTCAAGATATTTCCGCCAATCGTTCTCAAGATATTGGTTGCAATGGAAACCGGAGAGTATAACGGATTCGAATACACTACAGTCGGTTGGTGAGGTTTGATCCATTTTATCAAAGTTATAGGGAGGATAGCGCGGCAAACATCAATCAACATCTACACGAACGGATCTAAAATTTGTGATGGAGTGATGCTGGCATTTATTTTTGTCAGGCGACCTGCCAAACTGCCGGAATATTGCAGTATCTTCATGGCAGAGCGGTCATGAAAGTAACTAACTAAGAACAAAAACCAATATAAAAGTCAATAAAACAATAACGTCGGATCGCACTGTGTCAGAAAATGTCTTTAGAAGCAGAAAAACAGTAGATATAGTGGCTGTCGGAAAGCGATTGCAAATATACTGGTTTCCAACCCATACAGGCTTTCCGCGAAACGAAATATGAGATTGCCAAAAATGCCATCCGCCGGGCTACCGAGCCAGTTCGGGAAATATGGAAGTCGCTAAAAACGATACACAATAAAATTTCCCAAAGGGCTGACGTATCAGCATCAGATAGAATACTTTAAAGGCATGTAGAATACCCAAAATCATATATAAGAGAACGAAAGAGCAATCTTAAAAGTCTTAAAAAGACTGAAGGATGGTTATTGGCCTAGTCAAAGGTACGAAGATGCTAGCATCACCGGCATTTCTGTGACCCATACGGTCATTATTAACTTGTGTCACATGTCGAAAGTGCAAGGAAATAGACGTGAGAGAGACGCTGGAACACCTCCTCTGCATCTTCGCAGTTCTAGCGACTGTATGAAGTATCAGATCATCATATCAACTCTATATTAAACTCAACATTATAATATTAAATTTATATTCTCTTTTCATATATATGATGGAAAAGTGGTGATGAGGCTTCTGATGTGATGATCGAAAGAAAAATTCTATTTTCTATGCATAAAACTTTTATAAGAGGCTGCGGTTTGTTAGAATATGAAGGATACGAAAACGTGAGGCACTTTTAATTAGAAAAAATGTATCGCAACGAACTTTCAGAAAGTCACTTAGAGCTTACAGAGTAAAAAAATAAGAAAATAATTTGAAAATAAAAATGATTAAAATATTAAAGGCTTAAAAAACAAGAAAATTTGGCTTTAGATGGCTAAGAAAAATTATATATACTTAAAATGTACATATGTATATGATTTACTTTGCTAAACATTTTCTAAGAAAATCATCGTTCAGCTTTATCATATCCTCTTATCAAAAAAAAGGGAAATAAATGCCTTGGTACACAACAAACTGCCGACTCTGTTTATTCAACTTTAAAACCAAATACTTGCACCTTGTTTAGCTTATGTACTTGTATATAATAAAAACTAATGAAATTTAATTTTTATGAAAGCATATTTTACTTAATAGTTAAGGTATTCTTATGAGCTCATTCTGCTATTCATCACTTATGCAAAAATGTGAAGGCTCTCACGCTACTCAAGTATTACTAAATTCAAATTTCTTAATAATAAAATACTAAAATATCAATAAAACAGCTTTAGTTAAGAAATTGTTTCGAAAGAATTTTATAACGTGTGTCAGTATGCTCTAGATTCACAATACGTCGTAAGCACGAAATTATAATTGGAACTATGAAGTTAGGCAGCGGCACGCAATAAAGAACTTTCAAAGAAGAATTAAAAACGTATGTTGTTGTAATTAATAAATGAATTAGGTAATCGTTACCAAACAGGTACTGAAATCATCGATAGGGGCGATCAACAGCTTGAAGGCGTATTCAAAATAATGATTAGCGGACTACTTCTAGAGGAGGATGGAGTCATGTGTATAAAGTGAGGAAAGTTCTCTGATCGCCATTCACTTTGGCCAGAAACGATTCTTTTATTGAAATGACCAAGTATCCTCTGGGTAGCCTAAGAAATCGAAGGCGAGCTTTTTCTAAAGTGAGAAGGCGAAACATTCCCTATAAGGGTTGTGCGCTGGGTTTGGGACCCGCCACGTAAAAAACACCCCCAGTGAAGCGCTACCACCAGCCCCGGAGGAGAGACCCCCCTTTTGATGAAGAAGGACTACTTCTAGAGTTTTATAAAAATTGTATTGACTTAGGTATTGAAATAATATGATAGAATCTATTAGCGATAATCTATACCATATCTCTTGCGGTTTGAGAAATTTTATCATGCTATTTGCTCATTACAATAATTCCCCGAGAACTCTTCTCATTATACTCTCGCAACAATGTTGCTAAGGAGAGTATTATAGTTTTGTTCACATAACGGTTATTTGTAAGTCCTAAAACTAAAAGCGTCAGATATAGGGTTATATATATATACCAAAGTGATCAGGGTGACGAGTAGAGTCGAAATCCGGATGTCTGTCTGTCCGTTCGTCCGTCTGTCCGTGCAAGCTGTAACTTGAGTAAAAATTGAGATATCATGATGAAACTTGGTACACGTATTCCTTGGCTCCATAAGAGGGTTAACTTCGAAGATGGGCAAAATCGGCATACTGCCACGCCCACAAAATGGCGGAAACCGAAAACCTATAAAGTGTCATAACTACGCCATAAATAAAGATATTAAAGTGAAATTTGGCACAAAGGATCGCATTAGGGAGGGGCATATTTGGACGCATTTTTTTTGGAAAAGTGGGCGTGACCCCGCCCCCTACTAAGTTTTTTGTACATATCTCAGAAACTACTATAGCTATGTCAACCAAACTCTATAGAGTCGTTTTCTTCAGGCATTTCCATATACAGTTCAAAAATGGAAGAAATCGGATAATAGAAAAAAACCACGCCCACCTCCCATACAAAGGTTATGTTGAAAATCACTAAAAGTGCGTTAACGGACTAACAAAAAACGTCAGAAACACAAAATTTTACGGAAGAAATTGCAGAAGGAAGCTGCACCCATGCGTTTTCTAAAAATTGAAAATGGGCGTGGCCTCGCCCACTTATGGACCAAAAACCATATCTCAGGAACTACTATACCGATTTCAATGAAATTCGGTATATAACATTTTCTTAACACCCTGATTACATGTACGAAATATAAGTGAAATCGGTTTACAACCACGCCTTCTTCCAATATAACGCTATTTTGAATTCCATCTGATGCCTTCTCTGTATAATATATAGTACATTAGGAACCAATGATGATAGCGGTATAAAACTTTACAAAAATACGGTATTTGAAAAATATGTAAATGACGTATAATGAAATCTCGATTATCACTTTATCATGCGAGAGTATAAAATGTTCGGTGACACCCGAACTTAGCCCTTCCTTACTTGTTTTGTCGTGGGTTTGTAATAGTTAAATAAGGCAAAAACGTTGCCCTTATTACCTTTTATTATTCATAACCTAGCTTTTTCGTTGATTGCTAAAGAGTTTGCTAAATAATAATAATTGTTTGCTAAAGAGGAAAAAATCAAACTCAGAAAATCAAAAATACAAATAATGTTGCTAGAACGAACGAAATACCAATTCTTTTATCGACATGACGTAATGAAGAATTATTTCAAGTTCGCTTCAACTGAAGCAGTTGTCAATGATACTGCATAAACACATCAAATTACGCAAACAATTTCAACCACATAATAAATAAATTCGAAGCATAAAAGGAATAACAACAACAATGCAGGTGGAATGTTCATACCAATGGTTGAATCGATACAGCATTAATAATTCATGCAGCAATAACGGAACTTAAATGGTAATGAGATGTAAAGCAGCGGGAAAAATTGAAATATTCAAGAACTTTATATGAACTGTGTGTGTGTTCCAACGAGCGGCATGTAAGAAGAAGAATGCTACAAGTAAATTGCTTAATATGACAAAGAACTTTATAAAGTTTAAATTGTGAAATTGATTTTAGAATAACAAACACGAAATTTACATATTGGTTGCTGCAAATACACTTAGAACCGACTTGAGGCATTCGGAGGGTATTTTAAAAATAAACATGTGGCACGAAGTCTGCATGCAGAGAAGAATGGCTGAGTAGATATCTGACAAAGGTCACACACATGAAGGAGAAGCCTCTCTAGGAAAAAGGTACACAAATACTAAGCTCGCGCAGTTCGTTGAAGTCGGCGCTTGCGATTGCATTAGAGAGGATGATGTCATCTTCGAAAAGAATGGAAAAGAGAAGCTGCGGCCATTTCTGCGGTTCTCGTTGGTACGAGGGAACCTGGGGCCACCTCCAAGGTGCAAAAGTGCCAGGTGGCACAATGGGTTCCACAAGTTTATACGCTGTGATGATGAGCGATAGACAACTCTCTATAAGAAGGCAATGTCTCTTATGGAAGAAGTATTGAAAGGGGCCAGATTGGAGGCTCCACAAAAAAATTGACGAGTGTTCAAAGGGCTGTTCTTATCAGTATTTGTGCGAGCCAAACTAATTATGGCTGTGAACGCCTTGCTGCTTATAGCACCAATGGAGCTAACTTCAATGTGTATGACCGCGCATGCTGCCCTCAGATTCAGATAATCTGAGTACATTGTCGGAAACTTTGTTTTAGGCTTTCTGATCACTGCAGCGTTTTCCAAGCAGATGTGGCTGCCATTAAGGTAGCATGAGATCTTCTGCTAGTAGCGCAGCCTCCCTCAGAGTGCTGACTATTCACTTCGATAGTAAGACAGCGATAATAGCCTTGAGTTCACTGACTGTGCGCTCAATAATAGTGAAGAGATATCTAGACGCCTTACTCCTATTATCGAGCTGTTTTACCTCGCCACAGCGGTATTACAGAAAAGTGTAGATCTGATGAGGTTGCTAGTGCCGGTATTTTAGTCTAAATAACTACGGAATGGGGACGGAAATGAGCACCGTTGGATTTATGTAGCTTGCTACTGGAGCGCTGGGCCCCAGAGCGTTGGTCAACTACCAGCAGTTGCGCATTCGCAAGGTATATATGCATATATAGAATATAAGATAAATCTTAACACTTCCTACTCGTTTGTCCCAATTTTCCCAGAAAAAGCCAAAAACACCTCCAAAAATGTCACAAATGTTAAGCTTCGCACCGTTGACCTCAATTAGACAAACATACGAGCAAATATTTCAGTATTTATTGTTCAACTTAGTTATTTATTTTAATTTATTATTGTCTACTTCGAGAAAAGTTCTTAAACAGTTTTGTTTATCATCATCTCGAGCGTACACCTGAGACGTTCGTTTTTGTACATAAGAAGAGCGGGTATAATGAAATAATGGATATCAGTTTTAGTTATAATATCCATGATATGGTAAATAGGATCACCTTATTTAATGGGAACCATAAGGATCTTCATTTGAAAAAGCGAAGGATTTTGTATATATTGGAACCAGCATAAAGTCCATCAACAACTAAAGCATGGAGATCAAGCGAATATGTCAACAGGTGCTACTTTTGGTTTATAATATCCATGACAAACAAAAGTACGCTAAATGAGACCCTCATCATTCTTTATTATACGCCACAAGAACATAGACAATGACGAATCGAGAAGAAAAAGTTCTTGAAGTACTCCAGAGAACTGTTCTTCGCAAGGTTTTTGGAGCCGTCCGCGGGAACATGAACCTCAAAGAAGTTAGAACCACGAATAGTATGAGCCCTACGTCGAAATGGATACGGATAAGCGGTTACAAATCCAACGAATGCAATGGTTAGGCCATGGCTTTGCATTGAAGATGGTGCTACAAGGCCAACTGTCGTGATCCTATAAGGTTTTGAGTTCTTGACGCAAACTAACCCACGGTCGTAATGCCAAAGAAAACGACTGGTTTTTTAGACTATTATGTATATCATGCAATCGCCTCAATTAACTTGTTTCAAGGTAGACGTATGAAACGACGACCGCAAAAGAACAGGGTCAAATTAGAATGAATTATCTAAATTATATTATACATATCAGGGACTTACACCTTTATTTCATAATTGCCTAACCTTAAATTCTATACATATTCTTGACTTTAATATTGTTTTCCAGCAATGTTCAGTATTAATCACTCGTGAAGAGTGTAAACAAATATTTATCCACAATAACCACAATATTTACTTACTTACATGCGAGCAAAAACAAAGTAAACACCAATAAAAGCACAAATGTCAAAGCGGCAAAGTGTATAAATAATGCAGAATGCTTTTGGGACACAAAGAAAAACATGAAATTAACGCCAGACGGTAGACAAAATACTCAAATACGTCTAATGACGGCTCAGAATGTAGATGGTGAGAAGCAAAAATATTAATAAATAAAACAAAAATGATATGGTACAAAAAATATTCGGTAGATTCAGGCATTACACGACGCAACACCATGATATTGTGACGCTTTCGAATGCCAATTTTTTTTTGGTAGCAGGCTGGTGTACATGGAAATAGGTGAACATAGGAATAATACACATGTGGGTCTATACGTTTGATCCTATAAATGTCAATATGAATGTCAATATAAGTACAAATGAGTAGAAAAATAATGAACCAAATATGACCATGAAAAAGATAATATGAGGTGGAATACGGTTTTAATATGTGAGTAAGTGTGTAGATAGATATAATAAGTTGTGCATTAGTAGTCATAATATTAGATTATTATCACAACTCTGCATGCATGAAAATATAAAATTGAAAGAGGATATCATTATGAATAGTTATACATACATATGACTACGAAAACTAATAAGACTATGACACGAATACATAGGTGAATATGAGAATGAGTATGAATAAAAAGTTATAAAATAGTATGAGTGAAAAGATGTAAGAATATTTCTATGAATATGAATATGAAAGTAATGAAAAAATATGAATATGAATATATCAATAATAATATGACCTGGGATATGAGCATTAACCTGAAGATGTTAACAAGGAAGTTAAGGCGACTCCCTATCGTGCGACTTCTTCAATCCACTCCTGGAGAAAATAGTCCGAGTTGCAGAAATTAATCGAGAAGGTACAATCTTCTATAAGAGTGTACAGCTGCTGGGCAATAGGAAATATCTCCACGTCACTGTTGACAACGTCCGGTGTATTTTACGTGGGCACCTGCTGACGACAGCCTTACTCCACGGCGCTCAAAAGCACAGCGGATCAAATCGATGCGTTGATCAGCGCCCTGAGAGTGCTAAGCATTTTCAGTACCAATTGGCAGTGTGGAATGAACACACTTACCACCTTGGTAGGGTTCAAAGCCCATCTAAAACCTCTGCCGTGCTTTTGGTGCGGCGCCCGGTTGCAATGCAACTCCACATTCAGCTGACAAAGTCAGTTCTTCCCGCGATTTGGGTTTTAACCACAACCACCACAATACTCCCCGAGGGGCCAGTCCGCATGAGCAGATTGGAGTTACCTCCAAGGGCTCCTGCTCCCCGTGGTACCAGAATTAAGTCTCCAGTCAGACCTCGTAGCCGAAACTACTACCAGTTGAGCTTCCATACGACTCTGGACTGGTGGCCAGGGGTTGGACCCCATACATACATCACATACACACACCAATCAAACAAAAAACTAAGCCATAATTCCAGCGAACCGCCTTCGCCGCTTAAATAATTCACGCGCAAACGACCCTAACTGCTCGGTATTCCGACTAGTGGAGATAACACTACTAACATCTGATCGTCCATCAGTCCAGCTAATTCCCATACCACCCAGATCCCTAATGTCCGAGTACATCGGGCGCTCCGCAATTAAATGCGACCAATTTTCTAACCCCGCACCACAAAAACACCGCGACGTATCCGAAAGGTGCCTCTGATGCAAAAATGTATTCAGAGGCCCGTGCTCCGTAAGCAGGAAACCCAGACTCAGATAAAATCTGAAGTCTGGGTCAACGATGAATGAACGACTCGGCCGTTAGGACTAAACGTTCTTGCCGAAAGGCATCCACCTAACGCTATCATCTAGGAGCCTCTTGAGATATCCCTCCCTCTCCACATCATCGTCGGAAATCCAGTCATTTCGCAGAAATGACACACTCAAGCCCCTTCTTAACCTGAATGCAACAGCACGCTGTATCATAATCAGGTCAAGAGGCGGTGCACCTAACAAGACCTGCATCGCACCCGTTGAGACGGTGCGACATACAGGCAAACAAGCAAGCATCATGCTATCGAATACTACAGTCGATGGAACGATCAGCTGAAAACACTCCGGGTCTCAAAAGGCCTCCACTTCGTTGGAAAGACCAGGTGGAGAAGGACTGGCTACACTTGGAATCTCCGATTAGCGCCGAGCAGCGAAAAAAAAGATCGACTGGCACGCTGTTCTAAACTCGGCTATAACTGCATAAGACCAAAGACCGGAAAATTCTTTCAGTTACGTAAAAAATCGTGCGTAGAATTAATATGCCACAATCACCAATTGAGTAAAGTCAGCGGGATGTTTGAAAATCCTGATGTTGGTTATATGAGGGCTAGGTCAAGTTTTCGCCCAATTGTACCTATTTTAGGCACAAAGATATACTCTTTTGTATTAAATACGTTCTCTGATTTTCATTGAAGGAAGTTTCAAAATCCATGTCCACGGAAATATTGACATGATTCACTCTTCTCATAATTTTAAGTAGAATTATAAAAAATCTGAAATTCAATTATTTTTACCCAAAAATTGTAGAAGTACTCTTGTTTCTACAAGAGAAAACATTAATCTAAGCAAAAAATGTCTTTTACTTTTGATGTGGGGGAGACTGAAATTTAGCATGCAGAAGTCAGACCCCTAAAATTGTGTTGATTTGTGTAAACGACGAGTCATTTTTAAAACCATTGGGTTCTCTTGATCCCATAGTTGAGCTCCATGAGGACCTCGAAAAAAAGTCTTTGACAGTGAGGACAATGACTCCACTTAAAATTATCGCAAATCCAAAAGAAAGATTAATAAGAATTTAAAAAAAGAGCTTGTTTGTGAAAAAATTAACACTTCAACGTGACGTAAAAAAATCGAAATTATTATCAGAAATCATAATTCTACGATTGTAGTGAAATTTTCAAGTCAAGGTTTTAAGTCGTTGAAAACAGCGCTTCGAGAAGAACGCTGTTAAAGTTCTAAGCGACTATATAGCTGACCTCGAAACTATAACGCAGATCAGCTTGTGAATTTAGGACAATATTCTAGATGGATAAAATTAAATAAGATAGTACATAAAAAAAAAATTGTTTAAACCATGAAACCCATGTTACCCCGTAAGTTTATCGCACACACATAATTATTAAATTGTAAGTATATGTTTCTATATATATGTCAAACTTTGAGTTTTCCAATAACCAGCATAGAAATCAACAAACTACATTCGCACATGGAATTCCGCAGCAGAATTCAACTACCGTCTAAAATGGAGAAAAATTTGTGGGTTGGAACTTCCGCACAATTAGAGAGAATGACAATTTGCCATTAGCAAGAGCGCAGGCGATGACTTGATAGTTACTTTCGCTACAGCTGCGAGCAAGTGAGACAAAGGAAAACCACAAGCAGACAAAATAACATTAGGGGAGGATAAATAATCAGTGCTATTTAATCGAAGAAAGTCCCTTTTACTTATTGTGGATAATAGAAAGGCATACAAAATTTCCGCAATCACTTCAATTGTTTGTCGTAGCAACAACAAACAAACGAAAGCAAAAACAAAATGTGTAATTGTCATGAAAAAGCAATTGGAAATTCACCAAACGTATGCGCAATTTCCAAACGATGGCAATCATTACCTGCCGAACGCATCTTGATTAGGCGTCTGCCGGTCCCCATACATACGAATAGGTAGGAGCATATAACACATGTACTATATGTATGTATGTACGCGCTGTCAATTTGTGGCAAGAATTCAGAAGCCAAAAGGCAAAGTATTCGTATGTAACAACAATAACACAAATCCCGAGCAGTAAGCAGCCGCAAAATAGCAACAACACGCGTAGTGGCAAAAGTCAATTTGCCAGGCGGTCGAGTGTGAAACCTACGGGAGCAGGAAATAAACTATTCATTGCCAATGCGGCGACCAGCGCACTCACCGAACTCAAAGAGAGTTGGAAAAGTGGCTGTTGTTCAGCCGAAAAGTAACCACAGTTGCTGAAACCACCGACAGCCGCAGGCACCGCATATAAATATTTGCATATGTAGGTATTTAATGTTACGTATACGCCTGGACTGACTAGCCTGCAGCCGACTTGCAAATTTAATCCAATGAAAACGATGAAGTTTTGTTTGTAGGGAAACAGTTGCTCTTAGATGCATATATATGTAGTGCGAATGACAACAGTTTTAAAAACTACGAATTTATGATTATTTTAGTGCATAATTCTTGAAAGTTTTAAGGTCATGGCCAGTTCATATTATATGTATGTAAAATAAATAATTCGTACATTAGTTAATTTGCTTTCATTATAGTGATAATGGATTGTATCATATAATTAGAGATATCATCTCGGAATTTATAGTCGAAAAAGTTGTGAAAAAAAGTAGATATAATTTAGGAATAAACGCTGTACATCTGTATCTTTTATTCGGCCGAACTTCGTTGGTTGTTAGCGCTTTGCCAGCAAGAATTAACTGGAAATGAATTTTAGGATTTTATAGAAGTCTGCTTTACATATTATTTGATAAAATTACAACAACAACATTAATATATGCTAATTAAGGTTGATTTGTTGAAATATAAGCCACTTAAAAAAATCAGAGTTAACTCCACAAAGCAAAATTAGCAATGCAGAAAAATATTTCTGAAACTTTTATAAGATCCCGATTGTTGTCGGAAAATAGTAATAAATTGAATTTCACTTTTTTTAACTCAGGACGATGGCTGTCGATTATGAAAGAATGCGATTCATATAATTCTTTGAAGTTACTAGACCTTCTTTAATAGTACAGAAACAAATATTTTATTTAACTTAATATTTGCAGTTAGAAAATTCCGATTTCTGTCAAATATACGCTATCTTCGCTAATCTGTTGCCATTTTGAGATAGTACACCTCATTCCTTAGGCCAAAAAACTTGTGTATAAGCTTTCCTTGAGGCGACTTTTCCACCAGCAAAATCATTCGCCTTAGACAGTAGTAAGTAATAATCATTTGGTGTCAGGCCAGAACTATAAAATGTATGCATAAAAATCTCACACCCAAGCTCATGGTGCTCCTGGGAAGTCACTATCGATATCTGTAACCTGGCTTTATTCTGATGGAACACAATTTTGCCCTTATTGGCCAAATTAACCACTTCTACTCGTAGGAGATTGCTTCCTTCAGACGGTTCAATTATTGAATTACGACTATCACCATAAGAGAGTAGCTAGAGCAGACCAAACACATAGTGAAATTTTCACGATCCTGGCTTTGCCGGCTTACCGCCATTTGACCGATACCGTTTTCGTTTGATGCTGTCGAAAGTGACTCACTTTTCATCACCAGTAAGCATCCGCTTTAGAAATGATTTAACAACATATCGCAGAAGTAAATTCAGTTCATGAGATTTTTTTTCCTTAATTTCTGTGACTTATACAGCCAGGGGGAATTGAAATAGTGCTTAGATAATGGCCGGACCCGAAGATTTCTATTACTTTATCAACGATTTCTATTATCTTCATATTGCTATCTAACTGTATTCCTTATGGCAACATCTTCATTCAAATGACATTGAAACGGACATTATGAGAGAATTAGAAAATTGTGTTTTGTTATCGTCAAAGAAATATTTTACAAGAATGCAAACGGGATTCAGCTCCAATAAAAAAAAAAAAAAAACAGTCACAAAAATCCACAAATCAAATTTAATATATATAGATACCCTTTACATGGTGATCAATTACGAGGTGCCCTGCTTCTTTAAAGACTTGGTGGCTAATAGACCAACCCAAAATGTGAAATTATCTGCCCACCGACTGTATCCTCTCAAAAAATCCATTGGTTGATGCAATATGTGGAAAGTGGTGCCGCCTTGTTGAAACCAAATATTGCCGAATTCCCGAACTTCAATTTCAGGCATTAAATAGTCGACTATCATGGCGAGATAACGGTCGCCATTGACAGTTACGTTCTGACCCACATCATTTTTGAAGAAATACGTATCGATATTTTTTCTTAAAAAAATTGCAGCTTTTGAATATCTTTTGGCTAATCTTCGTCCCAAAAACGATAATTTTGCTTGTTTACATAGCCATTGAGCCAGAGATGGGCCTCATCGCTGAACAAAATTTGGCTCGAAAACGTCTGATCTTCTTGGAACTTTTCAAAACACCATAGAATGAGTCATGTTGCTTAGGAAGGTCGAACGACTGCAGTTCTCACAAAAGCTGTACTTTGTATGCTTTCAAATTATGATCTCGACGTAAAATGCTCCAAGTCATTCCATACGTCAGTTCAAGTTGCTGCGAACGGCGCCGAAACGACTCTCCACGGTCTTCGTGTAAACTCTCAACTACGCCTGTTATATGTTCTTCACTGCGTGCTGGACGCGGCCTATTCGGTCGAATATTATCCAGTAATGAATGCTGGGTCTCAAGATGAGTGATGGTGTTGAACGAAGCAGATGAAACACATTATTTGCAGAACGTGATTTTTCGTAATAAAGTTGAATGATTGGTAACCTTTGTACAAGCGTTTTGTCTTTCCATAATGAAATGCCAAACAATACTGACCAAAAATAACATGAGAGTAACGACTCACGTGTGATAAAAAAGGCACCACTACTTGGATCACCCATTATTTTTCCGAATGAATTCGGTTGTTGCTAAATCGAAAGTTAGCTTAATTTAGAACTGAACTACAGTGGCCGGAAAGTCGCAATCAAATAAAGACTACAAGTTATCGTCTACGTTGTTGTTGTTAATTATAATGTCAGCAACAGCTGATAGCGGTCTAAACACACAGGAACCACAGAAAAAAAGCCGCAGGCTTGCAGAGGGATCGAAAGGGCTCGAAAGATACATATGCAAATAGACAAGTGTGTGTACATAGGCAGATAAATGGAATCAGCAAATGCACGTTGACGTTACGAAATGACGCCTCGGGTCGAATGTTAATCGGACGAGCAATGTCTCAGTTCAGTTGTTGTTTACATGTAGCTTTCCTACTCTGCAGTGGTTAAGCAAACTTTTGCGAAAACAACAACCAACAAGTCACACACACACACACACCACTTTAACGTTTAGCCACACACACACACATGCAGCGGCATTTTGCCTGGCATAAACAAATCGCCACCCATTTAACACACTCCCAGGGGGACAACAACAAACAGCTGTAAGCAACTGAAGAAAAAAAACACTACAACAAAAATGTTTGGGCGCTACGAAGGGCGGACAAGGGCTGACAAACAAAGCATTTGCGTTATCAGCCTCGCCGCAGGATACCCGCATGGGAGCCGAATACCAACAGAGCATGCCTTCGCCTGACGTAACCTTTTATCATGGAGTTTTTTCCGTGATTTGTGTGTGTGTGTGTGTGTGTGTGGCACGTTGCGCCTGTCAGATTAGTGTAGTATTTATAGGCTAAGCCTGATTGTTGTCTTTATGGAAGCGTACGCATTGATAAGTGTGTGTGTGTGTAATTGCGTTGGTGTTTGTGGCCTACTAAAGCCGTCCTCGATAGGAATGCTATTAAAACCTTTTGGAAATTAGTTTACGCCTTATGTCAAATAAAATTCTTGTTTCAACCGCCCAACAAATGACCCAACGATGTTCGGGGCAGCATGCCTCGCAGTCAAAGAAGTCACATGGGACGAACTTGGACATGATAACATACAAGATACATAATTGAACTGGCTTGAAGTAGCAAACTCTGTACAGTAGCAAGCGGCTTCTATCACCACACATATATGTATATTAGGGTGTACATTATTTCTCAAGTTTCTTTTTCAGACGCCACCTGAACTTTCAGTTTTTGCCCTAAAAAAATATTCAACGTAAACTAGCTATTTGGTTTGAGTACTAACCATGCCTAAATCAGGATTGACGCCACGAAAGGTTATGTTGAGTGTTCGGTGGGATTGGCAAGGAATTATCCCTTATGAGCTACTCCTGCCTGGTCGAACGATTGATTCTACATTTTACTTTTTCAACAACTGATGAAAAAACGGCCAGAACTGATCAATAGAAACGGCTTCGTCTTTCATCAGGACAAGGCTAGACCACATACTTCTTTGATGACTTGGCAAAAACTGCGAGAACTTGGCTGGGAAGTTCTGATGCAACCACTATATATCCCAGACTTTGCACCATCGGACTACCATTTCTTTCGGTCAATGCTGAACTCCCTTAATGGAGTAAAGTTGGCTTCAAGAAGAGCCTGTGAAAATTACTTGTCGCAGTTTTTTGCTAAGAAACCAGAAAAGTTTTACACTGATGCAATAATGTCTCTAGCGGAAAAATGGCAAAAAGTGGTCGACCAAAATGGTACATATATGAACTAAATATAATAAAGTTCATTATAAATATGAAAAAAAATTAAGTTGACGTTTGATTAGATATACGAAAATACTTTTTCGACTACCCAATGTATGCACATATTGTTGCCAAGCGGTTTTGAAATCAATAAAGTCTCTTAGGATTTCATCAAACATAGTGAAGGAATGCCTTGATTTGAAATGACTACAAAACAAAAAATCAACTTGGGAAATACGAACATCTTAATGTGTATAAATACGTATTTGGTAGAAAGCGAAATTTACACTCCGACGAATCTGAAAGCAAACCACTGATGATCAATGATTTCTCGTTATTGATGGCAGCGCTGAAGCCCGTGACCTTGGTCGGAATTCTTATTGAAAACGACAGTATTTGCTAAAAAAAATGTTTCTTTTCGTTGTTAGGGACCATCAAAGTGTCACTTACAAATCACACTCACACATACATTTATCTACAACTATACATACATATATACATATAAGAATATGTGTAGGCATCAGCTCACACTCACACTGTGGTTTTTCATCTTTTATTAATGATTTTCTGATGCGCGTGTACTATATATATTGCCAAATCTGGTTTCTGGGAGGAGCAAAGTAAAATATATAAATAGCAGAGCGGCTCAGATTTCATTGGGGTCCTTTAACCGTTATATTAAGTTACTACACACACGCGCTCGCTTTCTGTTACAAGCTCGTGTAACGAAAACAGCACTGATTAGCTCCCACACACACACGCAAACACATGCATACTGATATGCCTAACATATGTACACTTGCTTGAACGACAGCCGCTTCCACACATTCCTGATTTAATTAAAAATTCCGGACAACGCATTTTTGGCACACAGTTTTCAAAGCGCCACTTATGTGCTCTATATACGAGAATACACACACATATACATGTGGGTGTTTGTTTAGTGTAACTCAACTTTCACACAAAAAACTAATAAGAACAACAATGCTGACTAGTACTTGTTGACCTAGCATAGTTTTTCGCCTGTCAAAGCATACTTTTCGGCAAATAATAATGGTTTATTTTAGAAAAGTGAAAGCTCCGAAATCCTGCCCAAAATGAGTTAATGAAAAGCAAATTTTGACACTAAAGTTGTTAATTGAAATTGCGCAATATACACTTGAACACACAAACACTTATACATATGTATATATATTTATTGTGTATTAAAACCAAAATTAATTTCGGTTTAGCATTTGTTGGGTTGTGAAAGTAATAACAAAGCTTTTCAGTGAATATTTGAACTATGGCTATAGATGCAATAGAAAATGTAATTTATGTATTTATATAAACTATTTAAAACCAAAAAAAGTTATTTGAAATTATATAGCATTTCCTTATCAGTTTTTTGTCAAATAGATTATTAAAATCCATCACAAAGACACTTTTAATTAGACATTTTTAAAGGATGCACCTTCCAATTATTACGTATTCTGGAAAATTATATGAAAACAAGAAAAAACGTTAACTTCGGTTGCACCGAAGCTAAATACCCTTCACAGGTGCATTTCTGTTAGCAACTATGTGTTCAGTTTGTATGGAAGCTATATGCTATAGTAATCCGTTCTAAACAAGTTTTTTAGAGATTACATTGTTGCCTTAGAAAATAACATATATCAAGTTTCGTGAATATATCTTGTCAAATGTGAAAGTGGTCCATACAAGCATTTGATTCCGATCGTTCAGTTTGTATGGCAGCTATATGTTATAGTGGTCCGATATCGGCCGTTCCGACAAATGAGCAGCTTCTTGAGGAGAAAATGACGTTTGCAAAATTTCAAAACGATATCTTAAAAACTGAGAGGCTAGTTCGTATATATACAGAGAGACGGACAGACGGATAGACGGACAGACAGACAGACGGAAATGGCTAAATCGACTCAGCTCAACATACTGATCATTTATTTATATACTTTATAGGGTCTCCGATGATTCCTTCTGGGTGTTACAAACTTCGTGACAAACTTAATATACCCTGTTCAGGGTATAAATATGCCATCAACAGAATTGCTTTTAAGGGGGTATTCTGGTCTTGAAATTTAAAAAAATCGAAATTTGTTTTTTTTATATTTTCAAAGTTTAACTATTCAAGAATATGTGTACAAGAGGATTTTTCAAAATTCAAATTATTTTCGGAGATATAAGCATTTTTCTGACCCGACATCCAAACTGGTTCGGCCGAAACTAATCGAACAAAAGACTTTACGCGAAACTTTAAACGCGTTTTTTTCAAAACTAACTTTTTCGGAACGATACCAACGATTTCTCAGGTTCTACTAGACTGATTTACTTGAAGTTTTTATAGAGTCTTCTTTATAGGCTTGTCTATGGTTGGAACTAGCCCCATCCCCAAATTTTTATTTTTATTATTTTTAAAAAATTCGAAATAGTCAGAAAAAGTGATCCAAAAAAAAATTTTTTTTTTGTGAATAAAATTTTTTCCCACTTTTCTGTAGTTCCGGCCATTGCCACATTATTCTATATTAATAATCTTTTTTTTCTGGTTTCGGATAACTAGGAGGGTTGAAATTATGGGTATGGTCACGTGGAAATTTTTAGAGACCCCCCACTTCGTCAGCTCATAATTTTTGAATTTTTTTACTTTCTTTAGTTTTTAATTTTTTCTGTACTCTTCTAAAATTACCAAATAACTAGTAAAAAATGGATAGTAAAAATATTAATTGCCTTTTTTTTTACGAAATTTTAAAAATTACCTGAAATTCATGCTTCTAGACCAGAATACCCCCTTATTTTTTTCAGCCATTTATATACCAGAATGAGGAATTAAAAACATTGAAAATATGCCAATGAAGTTATGAAATATAATGCAATATATTAGGAAATAAGAATTAGTGAAAGATGAACCCATTTAGTCTAATATTTTAATCAAAATATATTTGTTTTTAAATTCTATTGAGTTGCCTCTTATACTAGCTGAAAAATGAGTGCTCAACCTCCAAAAAATTGGTATATGGAGTGTAAAATTATCGATGAAACTTGGTGCGAACTGATGTCCTTCATTCGCCGTTCTAAGAACACTTAAATTGAACAATTTTATGTAACTTTGTTTATGTATGTGCCGAGGTCACTATTACCTTTCAAACTCTAAACGATATATGCTTCTCTAACCACTGTGTAGGTTTCAAATAATGTGACTAAATTTGTAATCGAGTATTTTGCAATAATGTCGTTATTTTGGGAGAGATATCAACTTGGAGAGCCAGGAAACATTTAAAACGAGTTCCATCTTGATATCTAAATGCTAGTGACAAGTGGAGCCATCCCAAAAGATCTACTCGCAAAGGAAAGAAGGCCACCATGGCTATTGAAGAAGAATGGAATTGAAATACACATGACGACAAGCATCAGGCAAGGATGCAAACACATTAACGCTGTCAAGATCGGTGGACAGGGGAACGCAAAGGAAAATGGACCACTAAACTAAAGATATGGAGATGAGGCAGAATGGGAAATACAGCGAGGTAAGTTACTATTTAGCACAGATGCTCTTCTGTCACAGGTATTTTCGAAGATATCTGTACAACATAGGAAAAGCAAAAAGTCCTGCATGTATTTACGGAGATGAACCACTTGTTGAACCAAACCACACCTTTTTTACGTTCCGCTGATGGAGAGATGCACGGAGAACATTAAAAAACAAGCTTGAACAACTCCAAACAGAAAATCTAGTTAAAGAAATTGTAATCAGTAACTAAAACTACCAACAAGTAGCCTCGTTCGTACAATATGTACTATTCAATGGACGCAGACTCCCCGACCCCGGATAATTCGAGTCAATAGAGGGTGAGCCAAAAGGCTTAATGCTGGCTACATAGCCGTAGACATCCTTGGATGCAGGGTGAGTAGAAACTGACCTGCAATAAGTACACCTTGGAAAACGTGAGAAGACATTTCAAACCCATCCTAAAAAAATAATAGTGTTCTCATTTAACTGAGATCTTATTTAGTAAAGAAAAAAACTACATAAATATTATTTTCAATATAAAAAACGAGCAAAAATGCTCGTGATTATAAATCATTCGATATCGTTATGTCTGTCTGTCCATTTGTTTGTGTGCAAACCAGTTAGTACCTCATACAAACTGAGCGATCGGAATTAAGTGCTTGTATGGAAAACTCTTTCATTTGGTGAGAAATTGTCAAGAATTTTGACCGGGTCTATTGCCCAAAGAAACGTTGCAATTTCCGAAGAAATTTTTTAGATCGATGAAATTGATCGATCAAAATCAAGTTTTAGTAAGAAATTTTTTGTATATGTGAAGGGTATTATACTTTCGTTTCAACAGAACTTAACGTTTTTCTTGCTATTCGTTATTACGGACTATCGTTTTCTTCCTTTTGATTGCCTTTCATTTTATTTAATCTTGCTTTACCTCCTCGACCTTTAATTCTGTTTTTCATTCCTTTTAATCTTGCTCTTCTTTTTATTCTTTTTTTCGCTCTTTTTCTTTTTCTTCTAAAATAATAAAGTAATTCCTGAATCCTGAAAGAAGAAGAAATCCTGAATCTACAATATTTTTTCTTCTTATTCTGAGTGAAAATAATTCAGTCACAAGCAGGCACTTTTGGCAGTCGGTTCTTCTATTAGAAGGTACATAGTTCTCAATCCTAGATCCAAAATTGTAACTATTAAAACAAGTAAGGAAGAGCTACGTTCAGATTTAATCGAACATTTAATGCTCTTGCCACTTGCCATTAACAAGAAAGGATTATTTGTGAATTTCAATTATGTATCTCACACACTGATCGATATTTTCAAAACTTAAATATTCTGTATACTATATAAGGGCTTGAACAATTTTTTACACATCTCAAAGGAACAATTCGTGTAAAGTTTTATCTCGATATATTAATTGATCCGTGATGTGTCAATTGAAAAGTAAAAGTTTTAAATGGAAATTAAAACTGTGTTATATGGGAAGTAGGCGTGGCAGTGGTACGAATTGTTTCATTTCCACACTGTAACAAAATGTCATATGAACGTACCAAATTTGGTGTAAATCGGTCGAGCGGGTCCCGAGATAAGTTATTTCATCTAAAAGTGGGCGGCCCCACACCCGTCTTCCATTTTTTACATCGGCTCCATTCGAGCGCTCTCATACCATACTCGGAGTAAAATTTAATGTTTCTGGCAAATTTAGCAATTGATTTATAGCGCGTTTAATAGTTTTTAACAGTACCGTTATATGGCGAGGAGGGGTTATCATCCGATTTCATTTATTTTCCCGCTGTCGGTAAGAGTTTCTATGGTATTTTGTTCCAACTTTTTTGCACACAGTTGCCCTTGCAGCTGCGATGACATGTGCGAATCTACAGTTCGATATCCTAATTTGGTGCTTAGATATGACAATTTATAGGTTTTCGGTTAGTGATCTTTTGGGGGCGTGGCACTGATCCGATTACGCCCATCTACGAACTCGCCCTATTTTGCCAAGGAACCCACATACCAAGTTTCATTAAGATATCTCGATTTTTAATTACAGCTTGCACGAACGGACTGACAGACAGACAGTCACCCGGATTTCAACTCTTCTCGTAATTTTGATCATTTGTATATACTATGTATATATCCCTATATCTATCTCGCTTAGATGTAGGTCAGACGTATAACCATTAGGTGAACAAAACTATTATACTCTGCATCAATATGTTGCAAGTGTATAAAAAAAATAGTAATGCATAATTTTAATTCTATCTTAACTATTTCATCATATACGAACTAAGATTTAAGGTATTTGGGAATTTTCACGATAATTCATTAAGCTGTAAGTTTTATTAAGAAAATCTTAATTAAGCTAGAAAAAAATGTCATAAATATATCTAAAAGTAGAATTGACTGATGGAAAGTTTGAGCTCTAATTAACATACTCATATAAAACATTGTTGAGGCCAACAACATAACAAATATTAAATAATCTACAACAATTACTAATATGACACACTCCATAGCAACATTTGTTGTTACGAAACTGAACTGTGCGGACCGGTAAGAGCACATGTAAGTAGAACATATTCTCATTTTAATCGCCTTATTTACATACTTTATTACCTATTTAATACAAGCATAATTTGTATAAATCCGCCTACGAAACGGAAAATTATATGTTATTGGCACACACTTATACTGCCGGAAGCCAATTAAGGTAAATAACGGGCATGTTTTTCCTTAAAAATATACGCCTTTACACATGTACATTACGAAAGCGTGGGCATCAAACAATATCAGCCCTATTTCAAAAATAATTGTGGTGTCTCATTAAATATTTGATATTTCGACACGCACGCGCTGCTAATGACCGGAAGTGGCAAATGCTGACCAAGAACAGCACTTCAACTAAACCGCCAGCAAATACTACTTATGAACGTTAATATGCCTGGGGAGCTGGGTAGATAGTTTTCGAAAACAAACAAAAAAAAATCACAGTAGATTGAAACCCACCAGAAAAATATAGATCAAATAACAATTATTAAGCGAAAAATAATTTAGGGGTTATCTAAGGTCGGGAAAAGCAATGAGAGAGCCAAAGCTCGTCATGTTGATCATTTAAATATGTAAATATTTTAGACTGCGTTGTGTCCTACTTGGAGTTACACACTTAGAGGCAAAGTTAGTACACCCTGTCCACGGTATATGAAAGTCAATATACCAAACAATCTTATAACCCTTTAACATAAGCCAACTGATTGTAATTAAAATATTTGTAGGTATCATTTTGCACATAACTGTATGTTGCCCTACTTTCAGCAATCACTCCCCCAGTGCATAAAAACCCAGTATGTTAGGTGATACCGTTCCCAATTACTTTTCTCATCAATGAGATTGCTTTGCTTTATTGAGAAAACTGCATTCAACTGACACAATATACATACATACATATGTATGTCAGTATATGTATGCTTACATTATGAGCACAATAAAACTGTTTTATTGTACAATGTAGCTAACAATAAAAATGCGCAATTGAAACTATTTGGTAGTAAAAGTTTAGTAATTCGTCATAAAGAACTTATTATGATTAGAATCTGACCCAGATTTTTGCTTAACAACATTGTAGACAAACATTAGTAGAGTAAATAGATCAGCAGTAATAAAGGCACATTATGAGATAGCTGATTCTCTCTGTAGATTATTAGAGGCACATCTAGTGCGAAATTAAAATAAAAATCAATTTCATATTTTGAGAGCTCATATCTTTAAATATACAAGGTGATTTCCAAAGTAAACAGGACTTCAAAAAACAGAAAAAATGTTTTTTTCGGCAAAATCAATTTATTTTATTCAAAATAGTCTCCTTCTGCTTCAATACAGCTTTTTGCACGGTCCAAAGCATGTCCAACGAGTGTTTTAGCTCGTTGGCCGGTACCGCCGCCAGAATGCCGGTGCAAGCCTTTTGAATGGCCTCTACGTCTGCATTCCTTTCATGGGCAATTGCATTTTTCCAAAAAGGAAGAAGTCGCCCGGTGCCATATCGGGTAAATACGTGGAGTGGTTAATGGTTGAAATGTGATTTTTGGTCAAATAATCGTCGCAAGCGTCGATCGAATGTTGGATTCTGAGCAATTTTTGGTCGTCAGTCAATTTGTACGGAACAAACCATGCACACACCTTTCGTAAGAACAAATGTTCGGTCAAAATGCGATACACCGATGTTTTGGAGATGTTCAAATCCACTTCCATGAACATCTATAATTTCAATGATGAATTCACGCACTGTTTCGATGGAATTTCCGGTGATCACGGATTTTGATTGACCCACATGTTGATCGTCATTTATGTCCACTTTGAAAACGTTGAAATCACTCGTGCACTCTGCTACGGAATAGGCAATCATCGCCATAAACTTGTTTCATCAACGAAACGATTAAAACGAAATTTAATGTTGGCTCTTTGTTCGAAGCTCATTTTCGCACCGTTAACACAAACATACTGACACTTAAAACGCAATAACTTCACTTCCAATCGATGAAATATCATGAAATTCTCACTGGACAATTGATAAAGATAGCAGATTCTAACGCACAAGTTGACATATAGATGGCGCTACCAGGGGCGCTAGATTCAAAAAGTCCTGTTTACTTTGGAACGCACCTTGTATATACTTGTAAAACTTATCTTTTTTGAGTTGCAGCTAGAGCTGAGTTCAATCAGTTTACCTTTAAACCAGTTTTTTGCTTAAGAGCATTTTTTATAATTTCTTTGAGTGTTTACTAGAAGACAAATACTACTCTCGATTCTCGCGGGAATTCGAGCTCTTCCTCTGCAATGGGTGGTGGTTTGACTCCAAAGACGCCATTCACTGAGAGGGAGTCAGTGAAGGTATTAACGGGTTCACTGTGAATGACAGAAGGTGCATGTCTGGACTTTGTTGCGTCTGAAATTTGGTCACCGTATTGTTTTCTGTCGTAGGCGTAGGTCCTCTTGATGCTTAGAGACGGTTCCGTTCCGAGGCGGTAACAGGAGAGATGATTTCTTGCGAAAGCACTCAGTAGAAACTGCTTGGAGAAGAGTTCATTACTATGTTATACTGGGAGCATACGGACCTCACTTTGCAGGTGTTCGATGGGAGACATCAAGGGGCATCCTGTGCAGGGTTCGGACATGTTTGTAGCTTCCACGTTTGCGTTTCACTGCATCCAGGCGACCGTATTGCTGCGGCGTAGTTAAGGACCAGCCGGCAGCGTGCCTTGTAGTTGCTAACAAAGTTTCTTTGTAAAGGAATCAGAATGGGAGTCATGCTGCCCATTTGAGCTCCTAAGGACTGCACAGGTCCTCCGCTGCGCAGCACAAGTGATGAGGATACGGAGTAACCCTCCTACAAGGCGATTCTCCAATCCAATCTTATTCTAATTAAACGGAATCTCAGTACAACCATTGGCTGGATATAATCCGGGTCCATTCCGGTAACGTAGAACCGGCTGTTGTAGGAATTTATTCACGTCTTCTTCGATATATGCGCTCTTAGGTCACCCGGTAGTTCGAAAATCTTTATATTTGGTATATGCGGGTTAGGGAAGTATTGACCCGGTGAACAAAATTATTATACTCTGTCGCAACATGTTGCAATGTATAAAAAAGTTGATAGTTCGGTACAAAAACTTTAACCGTTCTAGTAATTGAAAACAATATGCCCATAATAATGGAATATGGGTAAAAATAAAAATAAAATAACACGAAGTTTCATACGCAATAAATGCTTAGCAGGCTTTGGATGAAACCTCATTTGGATTTTTGTGTCATTCTTATAATGCTTTTATTTTTATTAACTTTGGTGTTAATATTTATATGTAATAAAAGTTTTTAAGGGTAATATTAACATCAGTATTGTTGTTAGGGATATAACACCTTTCCCAAATACCCGATTCTTATTGTTCTCGGATTTTGGTTATTACTTTTAATGTTCGCAGTAATCCAATGAGGAGTATCAACAAAATCCATCAGATGATATCAACGATCACCATTGAGTTTCACAGCCTACCAAAATAGTCGTTAACTAAATATAAACGCTCGATATCGTCATTGCATATAAATTAAAAAATTTTATATTCAATTAACACACCATCGCTCAGGCAACAGTCTCGAGTAGTAAATTGTTGGCGTTCGCCATAAAAGCTAACAAATTATTCCATTAAATTTTCACATTATGCAAATTGTCGGCCCTATTTCACTGTCGCTATCAATAAAGAGTTCACCACCAACATCGCCAACTAATTTCATGGTCAGCGATGTGCGAATAATTCAAGGCGAATAATTACCTCGATTATAGATAACAAATCGTTGTTCTCTTTTAAGTTTGCAATTTGTGGGCTTTAAACTCACACGACGCGACTTGGTGTGAAATATACGAGAGTACCTGCGTGTCTGAGCGGAGTCAGTGAGTACGAACACGTATATGCTGGTTGTATCTCAAATCTGCATATAATATTGTATATACAGGGTATTATTATAGTGAATGTAGTTTTATAAGGGCATACATTAGCAGGTAAGTTGTGAAATTATAGTGTCTACACACCTTATAAATGCACATATATTCATTTTAGTAATGGGTAAGTACTCTTGTCTATGTATTAGACACTATGCCGTTAACTTTTCAGCTGAATGCAGTAGATAGCCCTGAGTTCGAACTACTACATTTACCGTACAATTTTAAATTAATGCGTATGTGGCTCCGATTTTTTTCATAATTTCAATACAACTGATACAAATTTAAATTTATATTCGCTTCTTTACACTAAATCTGAACAAAATTTTATACAATAGATGACACTGTAATTTTTTGATTTTGTAGAGTTCCTTATATGATGCAATAAAAAAATGATATTTTTTATTTTTTTAATTTAATTTCATTTACACTATAATTGAAATTAATATTTTATTTTATTTTCTCTTAATTTAAATACGAAGTTTAGTCGGTATATCATTTTAAAAACAATAAAATCGGCCGCTTTTGTGTAAGCACAGAAAAGCAAATTTGTATTTTACTCATTAAACGTAATAAATTAAAATCTACAATTATAATTATATAATATAATTTAGTTTACTTCTGCCTACTAAAAACATAAAAAAAGCCAAACTGAAAAAAATCCCAAACGAACGAAAAAGACCGAAAAAAATTTAAGAAAGTATGGTGGTAAGGTTTGCGTGGCCACGAGTGTACTTGTAGAAGGGAATCGTATATGAAAGGATTTAACATTCCCGGAAGAATTCATAAGGCAGAAACCGCTTAATATCGTATTGAAGCGCAGTATCATATCTGATGATATAGTAACTTCAAGTCGTTTTTTGAGAAAAAAAATTTTACCTCCAACAGTTGTTTGAGAAAAAAGAGTTTAAGGGGTTACATGGGTGTACGGGTTTCAAAAAATCGATTTTTTTTATTTTCTTATTAAATTCTACAACATCCCTAGAATATTATCCTAAATTTTCAAATTGATCCGAGCAATAGTTTCGGAGATACAGCCAGAACTTGTGCGCATTTGGGCTAACTAGGCTAAGTGCGCCGTTTTTAAACGCGTTTTTCACGAAACTGTGTTTTTGTAGTCGGTTGGCAAGATCTCGAGAACTACTAAACCGATCTTCATGAAATTTTACACGGGTCTTTGAGATACAATTCTTAAAGACTTGGAGAAGGACTTTTTTTCGTTTACAACTATTTGAAAAAAAATTTCGTGAAATTTTTACCGAAATTCACTGGAATTCAATTTTCAGTTTTTTCCTTCGTCCAAGTTTTAAGTTAAGGTTTTAACTAAAACACGTATTTTTTCAATTTAGATGATCTTGTAAGGAGTTATCCTGTCAACGCGTGTGCATCCTTTTTCCGCGTGGTCAAACGCAGTGGTCGAATTTAAATATTTTTTGCCAAAAAACAGTGGTAAGATATATAATTTTTATATGGAAAAAAATTGTTGAAAATGGGCTGTTTTTCCCGAAAATAACCTTAAGAAAAAATTTACACTTCAAAAAGGCTTAAAATATTTTTTGTAATGGAAAATGCTTTTCAAGACACTGTAAAAGGATTTCAATGCCGAGGATGTATAATCAAGTTAATTAATTTTAACCTTGTTTGTTGGCAACCCTGTCATTAAATTTTTTTATATTGCATTATGGCATTATTTCTGTAAGATCTCTTCGAAAGATTTTAGTGAAAACTGACAGCGTCGGACAAAATAGAGTTTTAAAAATTTTAGTAACCAGCTGAGTAAATTAAAGAATAACGGAATACAGTAAATTTCATTGCTGTGAAAGTGAAAATAAAACTGAGAATATTCTTTAAACTTTAAGTTCCTTTAAATTTTCAATCACCAAGCGAAACAGCCTGTACACAATCGTATTTCCACGAGTAAGAGATATAATATAAGCTAGTTCTTATTTATGTAAGCACGCGAGTAAGCAAAAAGATAAATGGCTAATCGTCGGCACGAGTGAAGGCGTGCGGAACAAGGAGTGGCGCAAGACAGAAGCCGGAGCGCCTAAATAAATTACGCGCATAAATAAACAATAAAAACTGAAAAGGGTGAAGAAAGCGACGACGACGACGGTATGTGACGGCGGTTCGAAACGCTTTAAAATTTCAAAGCAAATAAATAAAAGTGTAAAGTAATTCACGACGAACGAATTGAAATGTTAAGAGTGCGCCTCAAAGTGACGAAAGGGTTGCGAGTGCAGGAAGTGCCATCGAAGCAAATAAGGAAGATGAAGATAAAATGAAATTAGGAAGAACTTTTGGGACAAAGAGAAATACAACGAATCACAGCAAGGCACTAAGTGTATAAAAAGGGTTAAGCGGTTACAGCGGGAGGTCGAAAAAACCGGTTACAACGACCGTGGGTAAACAAAGTGGGCAAAGCAAGAGTGCATTAAGGGAATTAACAGGTTGAGAAGTACATGATTGGGGACAAAATACTAAAACAGACCATTTGTGAATGTAAATTTAAGAAATGATTTCACGTGATAGGGCAAAGGCATATTGGGTCTGATCAAAAGTAAAGTAAAAAATAGGAAAAACGTGCTATTTATCTTGCTGAAGTTTAAATTAGGATGATAAATTTGAGTTAACGCCTTGCTGGTGTCAAAAATTCTTGAAGACAAAACCTTCACATATCGACGAAACATGTTGTAATAAAACTGCAATGGCGAATAAGTCCGATATTAAATAGTTTCCCTAAATGAATGAAGCAGTAAAGTTCAAGATATTTTTGTCATGCAAAAGCGAAATTATCAAAAAGGTAGTCGGAGATAGCTCTGAGAGTGGTGCCACAGCAAATTGTCATTTTTTACCGCATGATCATTAAATAGGTAATGATCAGTCAGAATCTTTAACCAGAGGTAAATGTGGAAAGATTCATAGATCTGTAACGAGTCATCAGGATCATAAGAACATTGTTATCATACAAGTACGTGCAGTTATCCAACGCGGGCTAAGCTCATGTGCCGGTCCAGATTTGCAAGCATCGACGGGCCCGGTAACCTCATAGTGAGGCCAGGATACACTCAACTCCAGCGATTCTGCTTTGACCCATATAAATCTTATCAAGAAATTTCACACAAACAGTGGGATTGCGAGAAATTTCTTAAGCGCATCTGCTCTAAAAAGGTGTCCGATAGTTTGAAACTAGAGTTCTGCAGGTTTTACCCCACTAGAATGTGAGGACAACTAAAAAACCACTATGAATCAGCACTGCTATAAAGAGAGCTGAATGTGGGAGGAGTCGAAGAATGTGGTAAAATCGAATGAAATCATAGCTCTTAAGAGAGTCTCAGAGTTAAGAAATCTGGACTACATTAAATTTTTAATCGGCGGAAACCTTATCAGCAATACTCGTATCTCCATCGACGGGTACTAAAAATAGCGTTGAATGCTGCAGTTGATATAAACCATAAGACCTTTTAGGCTTCAATAAAAGGAAGACGACACAACGTTCAATTTAAGTAATCCCCAGATGAAAAAGAATTGATTCCGGCCTAGACGGTAGGACGAAAGCACGCCCAACGATTGGAATTTAATTGTGCTCTGTCCAATACACAAAAAGGACGACCCCGCAATCTACACCTCCACAACATCGCATATAAGGTTATATCGAGCGTACTGTGTGTACTGTCGACAAACTGATTAGACCCAATCAGTGTGGCTTTAGGCCTAGAAAATCACCACCTGACCAGATAATCAAAATGCATCAAATCTTGAAAAAGAGGATTGACACACACCACCTCTTCGTCGATTTTAAAGCTGCTTTTGACGACACGAAAAGAAGCTGCCTTTATGGCCATAAGTCTGAATTTGGTACCCCTGCAAAACTAATACAGTTGTGCAAACTGATGTTGAGAAATACCAAAAGCTCCGTCAGACAAGGAGACTCCTTTTCATGCGATTTCTTCAATCTACTCTTGGAGAAAATAATTCGAGCTGCAGAGCTGAATAGAGAAGGTACAATCTTCTTTAAGAATGTACAGCTGCTGGTGTACACCGATGACATCGTTATCATTGGTCTCAACACCAGCGCCGTTAGTTCGGCTTTCTTCAGACTGGGCTAGGAAGCAAAGCAAATGGGTCTGGCAGTGAACGAGGGCAAGACAAAATATCTCCTGTCATCTAACAAACAGTCATAGCACTCGCGACTTGGCTCTCACGTCGCTGTTGACAACGTCTGATTGTGTTTAACGTGGGATCCTGCTGTCGACAGCTTAACTCCACGGTGCTCAAAAGCACAACGGATCAATACAATGCGTCGATCAGCGCCCTGAAAACTGGGTAAACATTTTCAGTACCAGTTGGCAGTGTGGCATGGACACACTAATCACCTTGGTAGGGCTCGAGGCCCATCTAAAACCTCTGCCGTACTTTGGGTCCGACACCCGGTTGCAATGCAACTCCACATTCGACTGACAAAGTCAGTTCTTCCCGTAAAGTCTTCTCTCGACAAACAAAAACCAAACTCTATGCTCCCCTCCTGTTATATTGTGCAGAGGCTCCGACAATGACGACAACTGATGAGTCGGCGCTACGAGTTTATGAGAAAAAAGTTCTACGGAAGATTTATGGTCCCTTGTGCATTGGCAACGGCGAATACCACAGTCGATGGAACGATGAGCTCTATGAGATATACGACGACATTGACATAGTTCAGCGAATTAAGAGACAACGGCTACGCTGGCTAGGTCATATAGTCCGTTGTTTTCGAATCGAAACTATCAGAGCATGTTGTTGTTGTTGTAGCAGCAAAATTCAGGCGAGTTAACAGTTTTTTGCCGGATAAAAATCTGGGTCCGTTTCAGTTACGTCGACCCGACTGTCATGGAAACAGACTATCATCGAATCTATCAAAGCATCAACAGTTAGGATATTTCCAACAACAATTGGGCATACTATATATGGTTCAAGTGGTACGAACTCGAAGTAGTGCGGGATATTAACTGACAACTCGAGGAGTTCATTAAGATTGCATAGAAAACATTTTCTGGCGCTACTACAGCAAACAGCTAGGCGCGTTCCGACCCTGCAAACGCTTTACTGAATCTGCAGAAAATACATTAGCCGTAGGCATTTCGATTATTTGGTCTAGTTGTGCGCAAATGTTTCTGTTTTCTGCTTAAAATTCTGCACACTTCGTCACATATTTGCAACCATTAGTTCACGCCCCATGTGCTTTCTATTCACACAGTGCATCGAAATAGCGAAAATAATAAGATACTATTGGATGGAAATATACTAATTTCCATGAGGGAGAAACGGTTACCGAAATAGCTATGCCATAATGATATAACGCAGCGATTTCCAAAAATTTGCTTCCGCCTCGACGGTTGCAAATGATTTTCCACAAGCGAAAACATTAATTTTCCCACGCACGCCCGCGCTCAGCAGGCCGCAAAATGTTGCGGCAAATTGCAATAACGCCGTTAGAGATATACAGCTATTTTGCGTAGCGACAACAACTTATGCAACAACACACTGACCGAGAACAATAAAAACGGTCATTTAGAGACATTTATTTGACTATGCGATGGCACAAGCACACACACACGCACACAGCTAGAGGCAAATATAGTATGTACGGGAATATATAGACACTATTGTAGTGCGCGCCTGTAGTGCTTCCATAAGCGTGCGAATTCCGGTGGCTTTTCAGTGCTTACTATATTAATAAGCGTTTAAAATACGCAAGCACGCACAGCCACACACACACACACACGCTGGCACGTATACAAAGGCACGCATATGCGGCAGCAACATTAGGCAGATTAAAATGTGCCAACCAAATGGGCTGGCAATCTGAATAAAAGTCAACACAACAACAATACAGCCAACTAAAATCAGCACTGCTAGCATAGTGACAACAACAGGTTGGGCGCCCTTTATGGCAACGGGCGGTCACAGTGGGCAGTAATGGCAATGGCTTGCGTAAAACTAATAGTCAATGCTTACGCATGGCAATATTTAATATAACCACAAATGTGCTAAAGATAATAATGCCGCATAGTAGCCGAATGAATAGCGAATAGAACACACGCAGCCAAGCAGTCGTGCGTCGACACGCACACATATACAGATGCACCGCGCTTGACTAAACTGACTACAGGCAAATGAATATGAAATGTGACACGGGAAATATGTTTGACTAGTGTGTGTAAATGGATGTTATACATTAGGGTGAGCCAAAAAAAACTAAAACAGGGTACTTTTGAATACTCAGATATCCTCACACACTTTGACTTCATACCGGCTCACTTGGATCATGGAGTCGCCAAACCGAACTCTGGCAGTTCCTTCTCTCCTGCTAGAGGAGAGAAGCAGTGAGATTTTTTACGGATTGGTCAAAACTTAGGGGACGCTTGGTGGAGAAGTTTACTGTCAGGAGCTCTCTATCAACTTCAAGTTCTTGACTATTGCAGCGTTTTCCAAGCCGATTTGCTGCTCCGCAGTGCAGCCTTCTTCAGAGAAGTGAGCATTCACTCCAATAGCAAAGCTGCGATACTGGCCTTGAACTCATTTACAGTTCAGGGTTGCCTAATCTCGCTATCAATAGCAATCAAGTGTCTTTGTGATAAGACTGGTGCCGGGCTATTGCGGAATCGCAGGAAATTGCAAAGCTGATGAGCTAGCAAAGAAAGTCACCCTATAACCGCTATCGGTAGAATGGAAACAAGTCGGTGCTTGAATATCCTCTTATGTTCTACTACTAAATAGCTGGGCTACGCGGAAGCTTGGCAAGCGCGGGACCACTATCGGTACATGCGCTGTCGCAAAAGTCTTTTGGCCCAGGATCGATCGCAAGATATTCAGAGATCTTTTTGCCCTCAGCAAGACCAGCCATTCCTTAGTTGTGGAGCTTTTAACAGTTCATAACCCTATTGGCGTCCATGCTGTAAGGTTGGGAATCTTCAGAAGCTGTGTGGAAGAAGATGGGATGAAAGGAACTCAAGAGTCCTTAACCGTCTCGCGTTTGGGAGGTCAAGCCTTAAACATTTGGGAACGCAAACTTTCAGAGATTATACTCGCGGGAATGGAAATTAAACGACTGTGCAAATTTGAATTGGCTACTAATATATTTAGCTCATTTATAAGTTCGAAAACAGAAGTTCTTCATTTCTATGGCTTCGCAAGGGACTACATATAGCAGTCTACAGATCTTTGATCTGCCATCTAATCTAGCCTAACCTATTATAATCTAGGTTCGACTTAACCATAAATTTGACAGAAATCTTTTTTGGCACACCCTAATATGCATACATATATGTATATTACGCCAGCTAATATATACTTATGTTTCTGTGTGATTTCGCAGTAACTCAATTTTCTTATATTTTTCGGCCATATGTGGCGCATCCCTGCTTTAATAAATAATAAAGAGGTAATAAAAGGACAAACACATGCACACATCCATACATACATTTAAGTAGTCATAAACACATGCACTTACAACATATTATCTGTTTGTGCCATTTAAAATACTCCCTGCGGTTTTAGTCCATATCACGCACACATTGCTCATACCAAACACACACACGCCGCATACATTCTCCACCTTTCATCAACTTTTTCAGGCGCCGCAATCTACGGCGGTGAAAAATCAAAAGCAAAAAACAACAGGACAGGGAAACAAGTAGCCCCAACATATATCCATATGCATACTATATATATTTTGCCAGCTGTCAGCAGAAATAAAATGTGATGTGATGTTAACGAAAATTCCGTAAAAAAAGCAAAGCGAAATATATGACAAAAATTCATGGCACAGGAGAATATGAAAAGCGGCAGCAGAGCAATCAGTTAGACCGGCTGACAAGCGGAAAACCTAGCCAGGCATGCAGACAGACGGCACAACAGTGGAGACACAGGCATGCCGAAAATTGGTGTTTAGCAACTTTGGTGGCAAACTGCAAACTGTGTTGATAGCCACAGTGGAGGCGTGGAGTAGCCATTAGACCCATATAGATCTAGGTATTTGCATGAATATAATTTATATATGTATATATGTGCGCATATTTAGCATAGTTTTGAATGCACAGTGTAGCATTTCGTTTAAATTAAAATTAAATTTGAAATTACCTTATATGTATATGTGGCTACTCAAAAATAGGTTTTCTTTTTGAGCAGTGAAAAACACTATGACTTGACCTACCTATTGCACTAATATACGGCGTACAAATATCTGATTAAGTGATCTGGTTAGCAGAGAAAACACAACCTTTCGCTCTGCTTGAGTCAATCGAAAGGTACATGTATGTTTTTGTTAACATCGAACCGCCAGCAACATGGAAACATAATTTGTCTCAGTTTTCAAGCAGTCATGAGAGATAGCACCCTCTAATTCCATGTAGTGCTTCACAAAGCAGATATATTTACGTAAAATTCTAGAATAATATATACCAGAGCCAGTGTAACCACTAATTAAACAAAACATATCGCCCAGAAGTACCTCGGAAAGAAGGTCAGTAGTGAAGAATGTCGCCAGAACCAAGCGAGTTCACTTCAAGTCATAAAGGCATCGAAGGGAACGAGATAGTGAAAGAGTAATTGGTATATTCACCGGTCACTGTCAGCAGGTAGCACACGCCCGCATAATGCGGCTCATAGATCAAGTAGACTATGGGAAATGTCAAGAGCAAGGCACCGGAGAAACACTTGTACTTGTCCCGTATTGGAGAGGTTATGCTTTACGAGGTTATAAACTGTTAGAATTTACAAAATTTTTTTTTATTTTTTTTCTTAATGTACATCTATTTAAGAATACACACAGAAAATTTCATATCGTTCCAGTAAATATTTTGGAGTTACACGCAATATTGAAAAGGCGTTTCACATTGCTTGGAAGTGCAAGACCAAACTTTAAACACGTTTTTCAAAAAATGGTGACCAACATTTGAAAACATTGCAAGAGGTATCGTTAATGAGGACACATATTATGTTGAAATTCGCGTCAAGTGCAGGATCCCAACCTATACAAAAAGCATTGCAATTTTCCTTAGAAGCAAGAGTTTAGTTTAAATTGCCTTAAATATAACACTTTAAAGCCTTGGTGAATAACTGTTTATGACTTAGTTAAAAAATATTATTTTAACAAATGGTTTACGCATTTAAAAAAATCGAATTTAATGCCTTTAAATTCTACAACACCTCTAGATTATTGTTTGTCAAGTTGATCCGAGTGATAGTTTCGGAGATACAGCATTGAGAACTTGTGCGCTCGAAGCTAGCTAACTGTCTTTGAACGCGTTTTTCTCGAAACAGTGTTTTCGAAATCATTCGGCAGGATTTCTCGAGAACTACTCACCGATCTTAATGAAATTAATTATTGAAAAGGTCTTTGAGATACAATTCTTAAAGACTTGGACTTAGATTTTTTTGCGATTGCAACTATTTGAAGAAAAAAGTGTCGAGAAATTTTCACTGAAATTTTTATTTTTTTGTAAAAATGTCTGCCAAAAATTCAATTTTGAGTTATTTTTATTTTTTTTTTCCTTCGTGAAAGTTCTAAATTAAGGTAGCAACTAAAACACGTATTTTTTAACTTTAGATGATACTGTAAGAGCTGTCGCGCCAACGTGGAGCATCTTTTTTTCTAGAAATTTTAAAATTTCTGTGTTTATAGTGTATGTTGGTAACAATGAAAAATTCTAAAAAAATATTTAATTTTTTATATGAGAAAAAAATTGTTGAAAAAAGGCTGTTTGTTATCCAAGGATACCCATGTAACCCTTTAAATTTATAAATAATGTTTCTATTATTTATATTATTTGTTAAGGTTGATATAATAGAGGTTTTCTAAGCAATATGCTACATATGCACGTGTTAAAACTCAACCGTTCTAACTACATTAGTGCAACTTCCAGTGAATATGAGTAAGAATTAAACCTTTTTAATTGGTGGGTTTAGATTCTATGTTTGGATCATGAACCTGATCTGGATATTCATACTTGATTTAAAAATGTAAAAAAATTACTGTTATCGCCTGAATTGCTTCGGGCTTATGTAGGAAATATACAATAGGGTTTAAAGATCCACTCTTTTATTCCTACTTTAATGTCAAGCAATTCGAACATTAAAAATTGTAAGTGCTTTCCACTCATTTATTAAAAATATTATATATTATATTCATCAGTCTTTCTTAAATTTAAAAAGGAAATACTCGGACACTATAAATAAGTAAAAAGCATAAAATAGTGAGATAAATAACGACAAAATATGTATGAATCTGTGACGTCAATCGAAAATATTAATTAATCACGATATGTACTCGCTCGAAGTGAAAGCGGTTCATAGAAAAATTTTATAAAAAATTAAAAAGGTAGTGTAGAATTGAAATCCGTCATATTTTATAAAAAAAATATTTTTTTTTATTATTTTGAAAGAAAAAAATATTATTCAAACAAGATTCAAGATACCATTTATAGGGTTCTTGTTCTACTATTGATAATTTTGCTGTTGTTCAGAAAAAAAAACAATTTCGAGTAATAAATTCTTTCGATTTGATTTATGCACTCTTTATATAAATATATGGGTCGTCGAAAAAGTCCTTTCGTATTACTAATATTAAAAACTTTATTTAACAATATAATATAACCTATAATAACACAACAAATAATCATTATAAGTTGTGAATATTTTTTGTGAGGGGCAAGATAAAAATATTTTAGTAATAAAAATTTAATCTGACATACATATAATTTTTGTCAATTTATACACCTATACATCCAAATTACCTGAGACTAATACTACAGGAAAGTCTTGCCACCCAAAACTTAAATTTCGCGAATGTTAAAGATATTAAAATCTTCTGGGTTATAATGATTTAGCAACTCTTCTTATTGAATTAAAAAAAAAAAAATTAAAATAAAAAAAAAAAATAAAAAAAAATAAAGAAAAAACAAGCATTAGCAAAACAATTTTTAGACACAAAATTCAAAATTAGTCAACTAGCATTTCCTAACTGATATAAACTCTGGGAACTAAGAAAATAATTGAATTTCATATACACATTTCTATTGAAATCGTGACCGGAAACGGAACTACTCAACATTTAAGTAAATCACAGTTGGAAACTTCGCAAATAAAAAACGAAATGAAAATTAGTATGCAAATTACAAATTAATATTGTTTTCTACGAAATCTTATCTATATAACCGCCGACTACAGCCATTTCTCAGAAAATCTTTCACTTTGAACTTTTCCACTTAACTTAATAGACAATAAAACTAAAAGCAGAACAAAAATTTTGCGGCCTCTTAAACTAAACCAAACCCAACAGTGTGTATGTGTTACATACTGTGAGAGTGGAAAATTCGAAAATCAGCAAAGGCAATCCTAGGCTTAGCTCGGCCGAGCTGTTGTACAAGTATTTAAAGGCGATGCGTGCGCGTGAAAGTAAAGGCCGCCTGTGCAAAGAGTTATGCGCAAATAACACGCGCGTGCCCACCAGCGTACATGCATTACAACATAGCTGTAATATAGTGAGCTGTGCCGTCACCTTGGCGTATACGTAACATTTGCTTTGCACAGTGTATACAATGTATGGCACATTGTTACGTATACGACATGGTGACCCAAAATTAAATCCATGGTGCCAGTAAAGTGTTGTTGCTGCTGCAGCACAGCACCTATTTGGGTGTGTACACATATATAATGGGCTTTTAAACTACATAAAGATATATATGTGTGAGTGTGAGTGTGGGTGTGTATGTATGTAAGTGTTATCGCATAACATGAGCATTAGGAGCGTGCGTGAAAAAAGGTTGCCATTTCACGAAAATGAATTTTAGGCACGCACAGCTCGCCATTACACTATTACAACTAAAATACTATGCGGAATGTATATTTTTATAAGCTTACAAAATTAATGGAAAACACAGTGCTTGCCGCTGGCCTAACATTATCTAGACTACGCTTCTCGGTGAAGTTATGTAACGTGAAAGGCATGCGTTTATGCTAAGTCCGCATACAGCAAATTACGGTACAAAAGGGTGGTGAGATTTATTTCTTATAAGAAGCAAGCAGCATTAAACCACAAGAAAGCAATGGCGGCGTGAGAAATGAAAAATGGTTGAGACATATTTGCAAACACATATTTATACACGTATTGGTAATGTAAGCTTTGGTAACTGAACTTTGTTGTTATGTACTCGCACAGTAGTTTAGATATTTATTACGCAGATAATTGAGGGCGTGCGATACTTACACTATTTCTGCTTCAACTCCTCGCTCACTCGTCTTGTTAGAGCGCACATTATTATATTTAATGGGCGTGTGCTTTGTGTTCCGGTTGCATACACTACACTAATGATAGTGGCGTAGTAGTTCAATGAACCGTCGACCAGTTTGTCAAGTATTTCACTTTGTACACTTGATGTGCAGTGTTAAGGTCATCAAAGTGTTGTGTTGTCTGTATTTATATTTTCTGGATAAATATTGACGCGTGCACTCGATTATTGATTAGCGCAGTTGTCATTTGTGGCAAGCACATATGTTAGTGTCAATAAATAAATAAATAATAATGGAATTGTAACTGAAGCCTTACAAACAACTAGTAAAACAACTGTTTTCTTTGAAATTATTACAACTTTTTTTAAAAACATTTTACTGCTGATTTTTGTAATAAAAAATTCACCTTTTTCGAGTCGGTCCATTTGGGAAAATTTATATAAATCTATAATAGAACTGTAAGTAGTTTTTTAGAAAGTCTTTTTGAGACTAAGATTTCATCATTTTATTTTGTTTCAAATTTCAGGCGGTACGAATATCAGCGTCGCCGAAGTTTTCGAGAATCAAAATTCAACATTTTTTTTTATAAATTTTAAGGTGTGTCTAATAAAAAATAAAAAAGGATAAATTTCATTACTTTTTCTTGAATAGTGGCACAAATTGGCGAAATTTGGTCTCTTTATCTGGGCTCTGTACTTGGTTCTACTCAGGAATAATTATTTTTTTTTACTTTTTTTTTATTTCATAAATGTTTTAATAATGAATCTCTAGAGATCAAAAATATAGTTTTTGCTGCATAATTCAGTAACCTATACTCATTGCAGTTGAATTCCAATATTTTATAGATCGGCAGTTGAGTTGAGCGCAATTATAGTTATAAATTATAATTTTTGCGAATTCATTCAGAAGTAATTTGATTTTTGCCTAAACTAACTTACAGTCTGTATGTAAGTCGAAGAATATTTCCCAAACAAAAAAAGGACTTCATGTTCTCATGATACATGTATAGCATTCAGGTTGGAACCGAACCCGAAGAAGAGCGTCAATTACATGGTTAATAATAATAGATAAAATTCGTTAAGCAAAATTTTCGAAAAAAAACAGTTCACGTAATACCCGAATCCCATCAGTTCTGTCCATAATTTATAGAAAAATTATTTACAATATTACTAAAGGTTGCATTGCTTGGTAAAAAGGTTCTCGAAATGTTTTATTTTAACCCTCAAATAGTTAGATACCACAAGTATTATATGAGAATTCAAAAGGGCTGACATTTTTACAGCATTTTTATCATGAGGGAAATCTGTTCCAAGAAATCTGTTCATTTAAAACATATTTTCTGAAAACACACAAAACTTCTTTAGTCAGCAAGATTATTGCAATCATGAGTCTATTATATACTATAGATGAAAAGAACGTATATATTATTATTACTTCTCCAAGCGTTTTGTCGACTGATGGTGATCTTTTCGACCAATACCTAGAAGTATCAAGAATCACAATGAACCAGCATTTTTAGCTGTCCTAGTGGAATTCATATAGGTCTTTGTCATAGAATAGATTTTTTAACCTAAAACAGCACTCCTCTAAATTTGCGAAACAACTATATATTAAACGCTTTTCCATTATCAAATATATGTATAATTACTTTGTTAAATTCAGTTAATATTCACAATGAATTTTTGAGCGTCACCACTTATATATTGATGAATATATAATATATAATATATACATATATAATAAATTTATGACAGGTCAATTAAAAAGACACATAGATGGCGCCACTCTCATAAAATTCATATGATTTTTAGCTAGCCCTGAAGTTTGAGTTTCCCAACACCGCCCCAGGAAAATCAATCATCAAGAACTGGTATGCTAAGTTTAGACATGGTGAAATGAACACCGAAGACTGCCGAAAAGACGTTGTTTCCAACGAAAACGCCTAATATTTTTGAATGACCGTAAACTGAAGTTGTTCAAGATAACCCGCAGTCTAAGGAGATGCGCAACTCGTCTCTCATTGGAAGTGGCAGAGCAATTGGAATCTAGGGATGGCCAGATTGAAATATCAAAGGGATAAGGCCCAATAGACCTTACGTCGCGGTGCAATACCTCACTAATAATATCTAATAAAGGGAAGGATTTGTTACATCGTTCAAGACCACTAATAAAAAATGTAAAACAAAAAAATTTGGGAAAATGTGAAATTTAAATGTATTTGATGAGCTAACAAGCTTAAATACTTCTACGCAAAACAACCTCTATATGATAATTTTTAATCATAATAAATGTTTTGTTTGTTTAATTAAGAAGAAGAATAAATGTTTTGTGTTTTAATTTAAATGCCAAAAAGTAATTATTTTGTTCGATTTGTCCGATTTGACCGTAATGGAAAATTTAAAAAAGGCTAATTTTGAGACGCTCCCAAAATGAAATAGGTTGGGCATCACTTTATCACTGATATCCACTGAACGTATACATTATAGAATTTATGATTAGTTGTATATGAGGAAGCTCTGTGCAAAGTGGGTGCCGCGCGAGCTGACTTTTGATCAAAAACATGGACGATTTGATGACTCGGAGCAGTATTTGGAGTTATTCGAGCATAATAAACCCAAGATTTTGCGTCAATATGTGACATGGCTCCATCATTTCACTCCGAAGTTCGATCTACAGTCATGCACGTACTAGACTGCACGCGATTAACCCACTCCAAATCAATATAAGATTTGAACAAAATATCGGTCGAATAGCCACAGCGGCTCCATTTGCATATATCCACCCATTTACGTCAATTTTCGATGACCGGGTGTAACGTTTCGGTCGGAATTTCCCCTATTGTACGTTGAACGTTATCTTCGAGGTCGTGAGCGTTGCTGGTTGACGGGCGTAAACCTATGACTTAACGTATACACAGAGAAAACAATCTAGAGGAGTTAAATCACATAATCTTGGACCGTTTCTCGAAATCAATAAATTGCCAAATTCTGCATGTAATCTGAACATATTTTGACGCGAAACATGTAGCGGCGCACCGTATCGTTGAAAACCGAGACCGTCTGCGTCGATTTAATCAAATTCCAGGTAAAGAAGTCTGTAGACAATCTTATACGGATGCAACGACAAAACTCGACATGCTGTCATCGAAAACACCAACCCAGACACAACTGTGTAGAACAACGTTAAGCCGCAATATTGGCCTGAACGGTATAAAGCCCCCACTACAGGATTTTCTCAGATGGCATACTATCATGAAGATTATAAACATTTTCGAATTTTGCAATGAAGCATTGAATAGTAAGGTCAGAAGGAGTAATATGATGACCCTGTTTAGCGTGAAGGGCAGATACAATAGTTCCCGAGAAAGTGAATTTGCTTAAGGGGCTATACCAGTGTGACACTTTCAAAAAAAATTTTTTTTTGCTTTTTCGATAGTTTATATTTTCAAAAATATTGTGTGAAATCGGCAAGGTCGTATCTTGAATATTTCTTAGATGGCAGCGCTGTAAAGAGCGACCGCTCGCAGGTACAAACATATACATATGTATGTATAAGTGAAACTTTAAACGCGTTTTTCTCGAAAGGACATTTTTCAAAATTGTAACTCAACAAGAGATTAACCGATCGACTTCAAATTAAAACTGGGTATTTTTGATCTTTTTGATTGGTTGAAAATTGTCAATTTGGCATTAGAAAAATGACCAATTTTTACATAAAAAACGAAATTTTTTTCAAAATTACGCCATTTTGTTAATCTTTGATAAGATCATAGGTCATTGTATAGGAAATATTTTTCAGTTTAATAAACTTTTTAAGTTTTTTTGTTTCAACAACTCATTCGGCCGATATCATGTCAGCAGTTGAGGCACTTTTTTTTTGGTACCGCCGAAGACATATACACACACAAATTTTTCAATAAAAAAAAGTTTTTACAAAAAAAAATATTAAAATATAGGATAAATATAAAAAATAGATAAATTTTTGTACTTTCTTTTAAAAAAAATCCCCGAGTTTTTTTTTTAGATAGCAATCAGTTAAAGTGAAAACCAATCTTTTTATGGCTGCAGAAGTTAAAATTTTTTGCAATTTTTTATTTTATTTATTTATTGTTTATAGAACAATAAAAAAGAAGAAATAAAAAAAAAATATCGAAAATAACAATAAAAAAGGAGAAATTTAAAAAATAGATAAATTTTTGTATTTCTCTTTTTTACAAAAAAAAATGTTTTTTTTTTTAGATAGCAATCAGTTAAAGTGCAAAACCAATTAACTTATGGCTGCAGAAATTAATAATTTTTTGCAATTTTTTATTTTATTTATTTATTGTTTTTTAATCTATGAATAACTGATTTCTATTAAAGCTGCTACGAGCTTTTAATTAATAAATGTTGAAAATGATTGAATCACATAAATTTTTAACGAATTTCTTTTGTATTTTCTCTAATAAATTTTGCATGGCTTATTTTTCATTAATTTGTGCAAACATATAACTTCACTTTTACTTTCGCAAGCAATTCATTTTCACTCTATAAAAATTTCCAAATTTTTCACTTCTACTTTCAGCCAGCACTGCAGCAGCGTTGAGCTGGCGGATATCGCATATTATAATTTATAATCTCTTAAGCTGCCACCAGCACAATTTTCAGCCACAGCACGCATTTGCACTAATGCAATTTTATATGTTTGTTTATTTTCTTTTGCTGTGCGCTTTTTTATTTGCAGTTAACCTGCAGCGCTGGGACGCGGCCTGACCTTACATGCTTAATACCACTTATGCAAGTATATTTAATGTTATAAAGTAACAGTTTTTTGTAACTGAGCACACGCGCGGCCGCTCATGCGCGTATGTAAGTGTTAGCGTGTATGCATGTGTGAGTGTGGGTCAAAAGTTAGCGCAGCGCATGCAAGCTCTCGGGCCTGCTGGGATATTTCAGCCAACAGCTTTCACTTTTAACGGTGTTTATAGCGTGTTTTTTGTTTTTGTTTCTCATTTTAATCGTCAACACGCCCACATGCCACAACATAGTTTTAAGTGCAGCGCGCGTGTTAAATTGTTGTTGTAGTCATTACTTATTTTATATCTAAGCTTGTTGTTGTAAGCTGCACTTTTCTGTGCCCCGTTTACCCGCAATTACGGTGTTGTTGCTTGCTTTTTGCCGCCTACACATTTACATTGTGTTTGGAATTTGGTTTTTTATGTTTTTATGCTTTAAGTTTTTTGTGAAAGTTTTCCACATCTCCTTTGCTGCATTAACATCTATTTTTGCTCTCAGATCCTTTGCGCGCCCTATGTCTACGCGCCGCTTCAATTTGTTGGTATTTTCTGTGACTACGAAAAACTTTTACATTAATTGAAACGTACACAAGACTCGCTTTTTAGCTTAGCTCAACGCTCACCTTAATTTTCTGTGCACTTTTTTCTGATTTTTATTTTCCTTTTTGCAGTTCTTAATTTACGTAACCTTTTTCTTATCCGCCTGTGCCGCCTTTAAACATTAAAGTTTCGTTGTTAGGCAAGAGCACAATTTGGCGCCTTTCGCAGGAGCCAGCGGTTAGCGAGAAAACTATATAAATTTCTAAAAGCAAGCCTTATGGTTGCTAACTTTTCTTCTTATTTCACTTCATTTTTGCTAAACAAAAAAAAAAAAACATATTGAAAAAATATATATAATATATTTTTATATATTCCTGCTTAGAAAAATAACTGCCATTAAAAGAAAAACCGCTGAAATAGAATTTTTTGCTCGCTTTTCAACGCTTGCAGCCACAGTTCGTAACGGAAGCGCTCTTTAACTGTGGCCATGTAACGCCGCTAAAGCATTCCACTCCATTAACTTGCTGAGTTCTTGCAACTTCAACTTTAAACTTTCCGCTAGCCACCTCGAATGCTTTGGTGTGCGCGCAGCAGCGTTTCCGACATACTCACTGATTGCATACTTATAGTTTTATTAGTTTTAGCTTGCTACTAACCTAAATCGCTGGCTTGAGCGCTTCTTCCAAAGTTATTTGTAACTAAATACTATATAGTTTCTATAAACCTACACCTAGACAGTTATCTGCGCATATACTTTTTCTATTATTACGTCCTAGTTTTATTTTTTCGGTCTTTTAACTTTGCTCCTAAATAACTGTGGCATGTGGCACGCTTAAAATTTTTTAAAACCAGGCCAAGTGAAATTATGTGCCGCACTCAGGCAAATTAAACGTAAGCGAAAAAAATGTTCAAGCAAATTTTTTATTATTATTTTTTTTTATTTATTTATTTAGTTTTGAATTTCACTTTCGAAACCCCTGAGCTCATAATAAATTTTGTCTAGATGTATGTATATGTGTTGTATGTATGATTGCATTTCAAGAACATTAACAGGTTAGGTTTGGTTAATTTGCTAGGCCAATAAGCCACGCATAGACCAGTTTTGGTTCTTTGCGATACCGGATGGAGTTCAGTTGCTAAGTCCAAGAGATGTTCTTGACAATCTCGCCCACTATTTCATTGCCCTCGATGCCTTTGTGACCTGGCATCCAGTAGAAGTGAAGTTACTTTCTTTTAGCAACACTTTCCACTGCTGCTCTGCTTCCCAAGACACCTCTGGCCGATATGCGATACGAGTTTACTGCCTCCTTGATTGCTGCTTGGCAGTCTACATAGATGCTGACTCTCGAATTGCCTGTAGTTGCATTAGAGGCCAGCTTCGTGGCTTTCGCAATATCAAAGACCTCAGCTTTAAATATAATGCAGTGGTCTGACAATTTAAAAGGCTGTAATGCCTAACTGTGGACAGTATATACCCGCACCAACTCTGTCGTCCATTTTCGAGCCATCCGTGTAAATTTTAAGATGCTCTTTCCCAGTTGAAAAGTGGGATCATGTGGTCGATGTTGGTGCAACTGCCGTTACCCAGTGAGCTATGCCTAAAAGTTCGGTAGTCGTCCCACCGATTTTGCTCCAAGAGCGAAGAGGTCATTGGTGGCAGCTTTAGTACCAGTTCAAGAGCCGCCATTGGAGTTGTTCCGTGAGTTTCCGTTATGCACAGAGCAACGAGCCTCTGAACCCTTTCTTTTGGCTTCCGGTAGGTGTATTTCCGTTCGCCTGTACACCATACTACTGCACCGTAGAGCAGAATTGGTCTTACAATAGCCTACACGCATATAAAGCATTGCTAGCTTTCCTTACTCTTTCTTCCACGTTGTCCTTCTACAGCAGTTTGCTATTCCAGATTACTCCAAGGTACTTGGTGCTGTCCTTGAAGGAAAGTTGTGTTCCATTTACAGAAGGGACCCTCCATAGAGGAATTTTTTTCTTTCTTGTGAACACAAGCAAATCCCTTTTCTACGTGTTCAACCCCGGATTAAGAGTGGTGCTCACAATGCTGCTAATGGTCTGTAGACACCTATCAGTTATTCAGATGGCATTGTTGTCCGCATATGCTACTATCTTGAGGGCTTTGCCTTCCAAGTTCATTAGCAGTTTATTCACCACTAATGTCCATAGAAGCGGAGATATCACTCCACCTTGGGGATTATCCAGAGGTCAAACGGCTTCTGGTCCAGCGTTCTATAGCAGAATCAATACCTATTATGCTGGATACTATTCAGAATAGATTCCGTAGAGAAAACAATCCTAAACGACGTGGCATGAAGTATCCATCATAGCACGGTACGAATACGGTAATTATAATTATATACTGAACCTGGTATGGCCACAATGTTTGTAGCACCCTGAAGGAAATGGCTGAGACCCTATGAGATATATACATAATGGGACAACGTGCCGAGCTGAAATGATTTAGCCATGTCCATTTGACTGTCCGTCCGTCTGTATAAATACAAACTAGTCCCTCAGTTTTTGAGACTTTGCACACGTTCTTTACTCCCCAAGAAGATGCTTATTTATCGGAATTGTCGATATAGGATCACTATATTACATAGCTTCCAAACAAACTGAATGATCAGAAACTATTTCTTGTAAGGTATATCTTGTCTTTGTGAAGGGGATTATAGCTTTGGTGTCACCTAAGTTAATGCTTTTTCTTCAGATCAATTCAATTAAACATAATAGCTGTTCATAAAACTTAGAACCAGAAGAGCATAATAATTTAACAAATGATTTCATTATAGTTGTAATCAAACAAATTGATATATTTGAAAGACAACAACATATTTGCCTTTGAATGTCTCAGGCTACAACGAAGGAACTAATACATTTCGGATAGTGGGGGAATTTAGCGTAGACTTCACTTTTCAAGAGAATTTAGTTATTTTCGGAAATATAAAAGCTTTACAGTGCCATTATCCATATATATATATATATATATATATATATATATATAAGTATATATATGTGGCGTCTAGTGGAAAAACTTGAATCCGCAGGCACAGTAAAAATGTTCCCGTGCTGCCGCTAGCGCACCTATTGAGAAAGACCCAAATCAGTCTCTCACACGTCGTTCTCAAGCGTTGGGCATTACTGTGACGTCTTTGTGGCGAATTTTGCAAAAAGATCTTGGCCAACATCCTTCCACGAAAGAACTAAAGCCACTTTCGATGCTTTAATTAGTAAAATGCAAAAGAAACTACGAACATTTTATTTGAAAAGCTATGTCGCAAGAAATCGCCCTATGATTTCCATAGCGAATAGGAAACCAAACTGGAATTTGCAAAACAATATTTAAATATGCCAACCACATTTTGGGACAAAATAATTAAGCAAGTATGGTATAATCCTTCTGCTGCTTAAAATCATAGTGAATACAATCATCAATGAACGAATGAAATTTGGGACTGTTTCTATAAATTTGGTGTAGGTAGTTTAGTTAAAATCGATCGACGAATGACGGATGCTTCATATCTTAACATTCTTAGCGAATATTTTACAATTAATGCAGAAAAAAATAATTTGTGGTCGTTTATCTTCCACCAAACACATCTCTTACTTGGCTACTCGCTTTTTCGAAGAAAGCTTAATTGAAAAACTGAACTGACCAGCTTAGTCACCGGAATTAAGTCCAAGTGACCATTTGTGACCGATTTTGGACTCCAAAATACCAAAAAGCAGCCATGGAAACTTCTAATAATTTTTCTTAGAGATGAAGCGTCAATGTGATAATATTCCAATGAAAATATTAGATAATTTGGTTCAAGGCATACCAAAACGTCTCCGTGCAAAAAATTCAATTTCAAAATTTCTACTAATATTTGACCACCTTTGCTTAAGAATTTTTATTTTAAAGTGAAACAAAATTTTTTATTACTTTTCCCGGAAAAAGATGTATTAATTTATAACTAATTTTCTTAAAAAACTTTTGAGGATTTTTCCAATTCTAATTAGCCGGGTTGCTTGAAACGCAGTCTTCTTCAAATATATTTCAATTTTTTTTAGTAAATTGTTTTTGCACAACAAGTTAATATAATAGCAGGATTCATCTAGCTAAACAATATTTTTATTCATTTTTCTTTTTTAGATCATTTGGAGGCTTGCAATCAGGACGGACTTGACATGCTATTTAATTATTTCCAGAAATAATTATAACATTTTGAATTTTAATTGTTTATGTATTGTCACACTGTGAATAAATAACATATTTTCTTAACAACTTAATGGTAAATAAGTTTTTTGCTTTCTTTTAGACCCAAAAAAATTTCAAATGCATGCCTCGGCCTTGGTTACATGGATTTACGAGTTTGAAAAAATTTATTTTATTAAATTCTACAAAACCTCTAGAATATTGTTCTAAATTTTTAAGTTGATTCGAGTAAAACTTTCGGAAATACAGCCTTGAGAACTTGTGCGCTCGAGGCTAGCTGGGCTAAGTGTGCCGCCTTTAACGCGTTTTTCTCGAAACTATGTTTTTGAAGTCGGTTGTCAAGATTTCTCGAGAACAACTTAACTGATCTTCATGAAATTTTACACAGCTCTTTGAGATACTATTTTTAAAGACTTGGGCAAACGATTTTTTTTTCGAATACAACTAATGCGGAAAAAAATGCCGCGAAATTTTCACTTAAATTTTCATTTTTTTAATGTCCGCCAAAAATCCTATTTTAACTTTATTCTATTTTTAAAGTCCTAGGTTAAGGTTTTAACTAAAACACGTATTTTTTTGACTTTAGATGATCCTGTAAGAAGTTATCCTGCGAACGCGGCGCATCTGTTTTCCGAGGGTCAGCGAAATGTCGTCGCAATAGCCAAGTTTAAAAATATTTTTTCCAAAAGTTTCAGAATCTCTTTATTCATAGTGTATGTTTGTAACAATAAAAAATTCAAATAAAATATTTTATTTTTTATATGAGAAAAAATTGCTGTTTTTAAGGGATATAAGAGTTGTGAAAAAATATATTGCCTTTAAATAATTAAACAATAAATATAATTCAAAAGTTCCACCTTTGGCAGATCAATGATAGATAACATACCTTGGATCTCACACTTTTAAACATCCAGGGGAATCAGCGGGAATATGTAGAAGTAAAGCAAATTAAGCAAAAAGAACTAATATACAAAATACGGAGTTTTTATCTGGCTTCACAAAGCACAGTACCTATCAGTGTAAGCGTGATTCCGCGCCATCTTGGGTATCGACCAACTAAGTAATCTAAGCTAAACAAGTTTTCAAGACAACTCACAATCGGATTTTAAAATATTTTAATAGCATTTTTGAACTCTTTTTAAAATAAATATAACAATTACGCATAGTTTTGGCTTTATTTTATTTTCCATAGTTTTCAGCTATTAAAAGAGCAATAAATGAAAACTGATAAAATAAGAATTACAATAATGCGCATATAAAAAAAAATAAATAAATTATAAAAATTGTTCAAGTAGGTACCAGGCAACTTCAAGGAGAAAAGGCTTTATTTTTACCTTGGCCTTGGCATTTAAAATAGAAAGTGTCTTGAAGATTTGTAATCCTAAATAATACAAGACAGAAGTACCAGTTCTGATAGTTACATGTATGCATGTATAAAAAATCCTGAAAATTTTACTTATCTCAACACAGTTGTTTTTGTTTTTGATTCCAGAATAATATATATTGTTCACTTGCTTTAAAAAATTACCTAATTATTTCCTTAAATTATTTAAATTATCTTGATTAACCACCTGCTACATGTAGCCCAATGTAGAGTCACATTCACGTCATTCAAACGTTTGTAGTCTTAAATGTTTTATTTCGACTACATTATTCGCGCAAATAAAAAGCAATTTACAATCCATTACAAATTACATTACCATTCCGAGCAATTTAACATACAGAGCACAGCGCGAGAAAAGTACACATTTCCACCCTGAGTTCATTAGAAATTTAAACGCTGAGGCGCTAACTGCCAACACTAATACATTTACAATGAGTATGCACAACGGTCATGCTAATATTAGTCCGCTAATCTAAGCTCAGTGTCATTCAGAAATGGCAATTTGCCATAATCTGCTTTTTTCATGCTTTGTTTTCCTCTTCTACTTCTATGCTTTCTATTTGATTTTCCCTCCCACTTAAATGATCCATTTAAAAAATGCTACAATGTTACATACCGGTGGGTGCACTTGACCTGATTGTTTGACGTGGCGCTACTTTTCGTACTTCGCTTTTATTTTCTTTTCATTTCTGAGCTCAACCTCCAACTGATTACTATTTGGGCACTTGCAGAGCTTCGTTCAAGAATGAAAGGTGAACAAGCGCATACTACATACATATGTATATTCGAAGGTGAGTACGTGTGTCTCAAGTGCATTTGAATTCAAGTATTCTGTATGTAAGTTGTCCACTTGACCTTCGTGAGCATAATTAGCGGTCACTTTATTAAGATTCCGTAGTTGCTGGTCAAGTGTGCACAAGCTTTTAAGGGTAAAATACTAAGCTCTTTATGTTCGTAAATTAGTAGAGGGATTTATTGGAAATCGAACTACAAATAGAAAGCTAGAACGTTGCTAATAGTTCGATAGGAAAATAAAGTCCACTAAATAACAAAAAAACTGCTAGAATTGTTACCAGTACTTGAAAGTATTCTCTTAGTAATGCAGCGTAGGAATTCGAGAACGAAGCAACTAAAGTAGAACTGTGAACTCTAGTAAGAGGATATGTCGTCACTTAAAATGCAAAACAACGTATAATCAAAAGAATCAAAATTGATTTTTTTATTTCTTACGATTCACTACTTCATATTACATATATGTAGCATAAAATGTAACCTATATATAACCAATATATACTAATTTTATAACCGAAACTCAAATTTTATTTCAATATAAGTGGTTTCTATAATATCGTTTTTCTTTCAACTGTAAACTTATGAAAAGTGATTTTAGGTTATTTTGCATTTTAGGTGACGATGTGAAGAAAGGTAAATTGTAGACGATTAGTATTTTTAGTTTACTAGTTATAAGCCGCTAGCAATGATTTAAAAGTATTTAAGGAAAAGTCTACTGTGAAACCTCAGAGCGTATTCCTGTAATCAAAAAAGTTATCACGCACATTTTTTCTTTTTATATATTGTAGTTTGTCTTAAATGCAGTAAGTAAAGGTAGGAAGAAGAACATGTTGTGTTTTAATCGAAAGCTACAAAAATCTCAGGAACATCAGCTGATTTTAGACAGATGTGCGCTACTTAAAAAGAAAACTATCATTTGTTATTCAAGCAACGACACGTCACTTATGTATAAAGTTCCTCAGAGTTACTTTTTCATATACGAACAATATTTTTCAACGCTGAAGAAACCTTTGAATATAAGCAAAATGACCAATGAAAAACTATAACTAAAACACGGCAAGGTTTTGTCGGCTGCAGCAAAGGAAGAGAGAAACACAAAGAAATGCACCAAATTGGAGAAATAAATCGACAGTGAGCTTCTTAAGCGGTTAACGGACAAAGGTGAAACGAAAATCCATTGACAAAACGACAACAAAAATCGGAAAAATACCGACAAGACCACATTGCAGAGTTTATACAAATTCAAAAGCAATTCCTTTTCCAAAAACAATCTCGATTAAGTGACTTTGAACAAAAGGTTAAGGACAGTTTCACGGAAGAAATATTAATGGAGCAAATCCAGTATTTGTTACAAAACAAAGTATTGAGTGAATTGGATATTGAATATTGAATTGAAATCTAGAAAATATGTTGAGCTCAAATAGTGTTCTACGGTACAGAAGATACGAAAAAATATAAACGCTGCTAAATCAGACTGACGCTGTTCTCACTTCGGTAAATTGAGTTATCTTGGACATAAGTGAAATTGGAAGATTACGAATATTGAAAGAATTTTTATTCTCAAAACATTAATTGATGTGGGCTTAGAAAATCCACTGGTTAGTGGTTACATGTTCATATGTATAATAGATAGAGTGAAATCTCCCATAAGCGGACATTGGAGGTATCAGCCTGTTAAGAGAGTTTTCCACTTAATGTATTGTCCTTAATAAAGATAAAAAACTACGGATGGTCATAGTGCTTTATGTTTATTTATGCAAATTTATTTTTATATCACAAATAAGCGAGTATTTCTAACTTGAAAAAAAAAATAAATCATTTGAGATCTAATAAAGGGTTAAGCATTAGTTATTTAATTACTGTCGTATTTGACTTACTGAGACAATATATTTAATACATATTTTATACATACGGATTTGCCTGAATTCATAAAAAATTTCAAGTAATATTTGGACATACAAAGAACTTTCTTATTTCATTCTTAGAAATCTTGTATATAATATTTCAAATAATATTTGGACAAATAAACAAAATTTCTTAGTTCGCTCTTCAAAGTCTCCGAAATATGCTATGTATGGTATTTATCTATTCGAATATCGCTTAGATTTCGAAAATTTTAATTTCAAACAATTTTTTTAAACTGCTGAAATTTGTGAACTAAAATCAAAGCTGATGAATTTTTTAAAAAACGAAGAATTTTTGTGGTTTAATTGCATATATAATTTATATATGTACAATAATAGAGCAATGTTACAGACAGTCACATACAAATATGGCATAAACGAAATTACAAAACAAAATATATTTATGACTCACCTCATTAAGAGTTTGATCTATTCTTCGTTTATTTCAGCATAAACTTTTT